>NC_056744.1:1350184850-1350402350 GCF_019279795.1 Protopterus annectens | reverse complement strand
ATTCGCACTGTCAATAAAGAAGAAAATAAAAAATGCATTCCTTTGTGCAGCTGTAAAACCCCTACCAGCTATGCAGTTTCTTGTGATATAGGTTTATATAGACTAGATCTATATCAGAATCTCTGCTTCTTAACATATGGAAAATGTCTCATGTCACCACCATCCACAAAGGAGAAAACTCCCTAGAATATTCAAATTTCCATCCCATATCCATTCTATCTCCTATATCCAAAATTCTTAAAAGATGTATCCACCAACAGCTAATGCATTATATGCTGCAAAATAATCTACTAATACCAACTCAACACGGATTCCACCCTGTCCATAGTACAGTCACTGCCTTAATATCCTTTATGGACACCATCAAAAGGGCTAGAGAAGCAGGAAACTATTTAAATGCAGTATTCCTTGACCTCTCTAAAGCATTTGATACTGTCTCTCACCCCTTACTTCTCGACACACTCTTCGACTTAGGTTTTTCCCGTACTACTGTACAGTGGTTTCAAAGTTACTTATATGATAGGAAATAAGCTGTAAAGTGGTAACATGAACTTTCCTGCTTTCTCCATAACCCTGCAGGAGTCTCACAAGACTCCATCCTCAGCCCCCTACTATTTAATATCTTCAGAAAAGACCTACATACTTCCTCACCCCATGGAACTCTCACATCTGTTTCTGCACCTCTTGCACACTTCCCAAACTACTCTCCAACATGCAAAACTCTTTCAGTGCCATACAAACCTGGCTTACAAATGCTCAACTTTTCCTTAACCCTAAGGAAACAAAACTTGTCCTCTTTCACAAAAAAACAAAAATCTCCTTTGACATAGATCAATTAAAAATATGCTCAGCAAATAATACAATGTCTGAAATAGTATAGCATGCCAAAAGCATTTATATTACCTTATCGTACAATTTAAATAGCGAATGCTATTTCATTGTACCTAAAATATCTAAACCACAAAATATCGAACATACAGAACAGCAAGTTTTTTCCCAGGGAAAGATTTGCTGTTCCGAAACACAAACACACAACACAAGCACACCAAAATAAATAAACCACACACATACACTTAACAAAACCATAATTCTAACCCTACACTACTACCTATCCACTCACCTTAACCCAACCCTAACCCGAAAGTCCCTAACTACCGCACATTCACCTTATCCGCTCCCTAACCCTAAAGTCCCTAAATACCGCACATTCACCTTATCCACTTCCTAACCCTAAAGCCCCTAACTACCACACACTCACCTTACGTGCTCCCTAACACTAATGTCCCTAACTATCGGACATTCACCTTACCCCGATCCATTCCCGTTCTCCGTTCGCATACTTACCTTATCCTGGACTGTAACCTTCCTGCCACAGTGGAATAAATAGCAAAGCCATGGAACAGACAACCAAAATCTTACCCTAGGTAAGATTTCGAAGGTCCATGGCTTCGCTATTTTGAGTTTTCGACAAAAACGGGTCAATATAATAGCATTTGAAGTTTAAAAATTTCGATACTATAATATAGACCCTGCCAAAATGATTGGAGTCATTTTTGATAATCAACTAAAATTCAACCTCCACATCCAGCAGAATATAAAAAAACTTACCAGAAATTAGGACTTCTATACAGAAATAAACACTTCCTATACACCTTGACCAAAGTCACTCTCCTGCTCCCCTCCATGTTCTATGGTGTCAATATTCTAACTAACTTACAAATTTCTATTAAATCTAAAATGGAACAGTGCTATAACAAAGTGTCATAGTTTGCCACAAACTCTAAATACCTTTCACATCACTGTAGATTAGTACTAGAACACAACTGGCTTGAACCCCACAACCAACTCCACTATATCCAGCTATTAGCTATTCAGACTTAATCTACAAGGCCTCTGGCTACCCAGCACTATGCAACCTAGGTCTAACTGTACCAATCAAACAGAGATGTAAGTTTGGGGGATAAAAATCTACTAACAATCTTCAAACCCTCAAAAAAAAAAAAAAAAAAAAAAAAACAGGGCTGTGTCTCTACTCATACTCTGTATGGAATTCTCTTCCCACTAGCTACTAGATCAGTTCCAAGCCTAGCAAACTTTAAAGCTTCATTAAAACGATATCTCAGTAACACATGGCTGTCCAAATGCACGACTCTGGGTTAATCTCACTTCTACATCATCTCCTAGCCACAGTTCCCACACTCTTCTCCTATAGTCAACTGGTTTACTTGTACTTTCACTGTTTTTGGAACTGGTTTACTTGTTTACTTGTACTATCACTGTTTTTGGAACTGGTTTACTTGTACTTTCACTGTTTTTGGAACTGGTTTACTTGTTTACTTGTACTTTCACTGTTTTTGGAACTGGTTTACTTGTACTTTCACTGTTTTTGGAACTGGTTTACTTGTTTACTTTTATTTTCACTGTTTTTGGAAATGGTTTACTTGCTTACTTGTACTTTCACTGTTTTTTGGAACTGGCTCGCTTGTTTATTTGTACTTTCATGGATTTTGGAACTCTCACTCATCTGTGCTATAAAACAGTAATACTGTTTGTCCTCATATGAATTTATGTGATGATTCTGTAAGATGCTGAGTGCTATGTTTATGTTTGTATTGTTACATATGTCTATATTTGTAGCTTTTCTTCCCGGACCTCCACTGAAAATGAGTTCTGTTGACCCAGTCAGACTATCTCAGTAAACAAAAAACAAATAAAATACCTAAATAAATAACGAGGCATACCTTCTACAATATCCAGACTTGTCCCACCCACCATCACACATTAATGCTGATGAACTCCCACCCACTGGAGCTCAAACAGAACTAGACCCCCCCCATTAGCATGTTATGTTAATGAACCTAGCTCAACCATCATGTCAGGCTGTAAGATCTGCTGAATAACTTCTAAACATGGTAGCAGTACACAGCACAATATGGAAATTTACCCTAAGCAGGTATGCTATAAGTATGGAGATAGGCACAGCAATCCTTAATGAGTTCTCTGTTGCAATGTGTAGTACTTCTTGCTATCCCAATGCACAGGACTGCACAACACACAGTGGTGTATTGTGTGCTCCAGTGTGTGGCTCAACAAAATGGGATGCCTGTTTTACACTAGCATGCACCCTCCCAAAAAGCACATGTATTAAGTGTGGTACTTGACAGTGGCATACTATATACTTTGCATAGGATGGTTGAATTCAGCAGTGTACTATAATTAGGAAAAGAAGAGCCCTGCCATGACACGAGGACATGGAGTTCAGGTTATAAACATGTTCCTCCTTTCACTTTATACCATGATTTCCAAATTGCCTGGCAGGAGCTTAAAGACAAGCAAACATTAAATTATATTTTTTTCACTCTTTTTTCATCTCACTTATCACTAGGAACATACCAAAAAAAATAGAAGTCATGGTTTACTGCAAAATCTGTACTTTCTTTCCACTTATTAATCTGTGCTGCAGTGTTCTATTTTGATGGTGTTTAATTAAACACAGTCTCACAATAACCAGAGGTAATTTCTAGATAAATATTTTGCAGGACATTTAAAATATGAATATAGCAGAAAAAACTAAAACCCCTTAATACTGAGTCCTAATTTTATCAGTAAATGGAAATATATATTTTTTACTATTCAGACTTATGAAAAGGTTCATTTATAAACAAGTTTATCACTCTGGGCATCTGCCAATCAAATGAATGGAAAAGGAGCTTGTGTAGGCAATAGCTCAGAAATAAACATAAGGTGACAAATTTCTCTAGGTGAACTATTCTGTAACTAAAAATAATAATTTCATGTAATGCAAGCTGTTGACTATGAGTTTCACATCATCATTTGTTTTCTTAAACTCGCTATTCCCTAAAAATATCCATTTCTTCTTGTCTGTCTCCCTGCACCCACAGCTTTCTTTGCAGCAAAACACATTTATGCTTCTTCAGCAATGATAGAGGTTGTACAGGAAAACAGGATATGACTTGTGAGCTTCACTTAGTGATGCTAAAACTATATCTGAATATATTCCAAGACTAGCAAAACTATAAAAATAGCAAAGTAGAAGCTAAGTAGAAATTAAATTGCACTTGGGATAAAAAGTGAGAGATATTCACTGATATCTTACATAAGAAAAAAATCCTTGTTACTTTTCCTGAATAAAATCCTAGTAATAAATATTATAGTAGATGGTGATGAACTTGTAATATCCAACTACACCCACATGTTAATGGCTTTAGAAATGTTCCTGAAAATGAAGGTCAGCTTTTTAAATGTACATTAATGTTTCAACAAAGAATAACATTTAAGCATGCTTACAAAGTGTATTTATTTTCAAAGTAATGTAGTTTACATGGTTTAACTGCAGAACCTTAGTTAAATCAAATTATTGTCGTTAGCTGTTTTCACAGTCGACTAAACTAAGCGGATGTATCCACTTTATCCTCACATATAATCTAGGATAATTGCCCTGATTTAGAGCAACAGAAATTCAATACATTGTTGCATTCTATAAAGCAAACTGCAGTGTAATGCTATAGCAGAAATGGATGCTGGGGAAATAGATACTGAAAGCTGTATAAAAAAGTAATAGATATTCCATATTCTACTTACTACCGATACTGGATATATTGGGAACACCTGAAAAGAAAGAAAGAAAAAAAAATTAACTTCAAAATATTTACTTAACAAAAACATACAGCTTGCATAACCAGAGGCAATGTACAATACCAATCAACATTCACTTCCAACAGTGTCATGTACTTGTAATTTACCACAAATCTTACAACCTTTTCTTACCAGTCTCTTATAAGAGTTTATGGTCTGACATCATAGCCCCCTTCTTTAAATAGTAGTTATCTTTGTTTTATGTAATGTAGCATGTTACATTAACATTCATTACATCTGTACCATAGCTATAACTTATCAGAACATAGATTCCGTCCCACCATCAATTCATTTATTTATGTATGTATACATCAACATTCATTAACTTTAAAAATAGTAAATTAAAACAGAAAAGTCTGAACAGAGATTTTTGTTTTGACGTGTAGCACACACACATACACAAACATGTGCATGTGCATAAACACATACAACATACACAACACAAACAACAGAGCATCATCATAGAATGCTCTTGAGTTTGTCACTCATTTAAGAAATCCACTGGCAGTAAATTCATATGGAGATTGTTTTTAACATGGACAAATATTTATGTCAAAGCAATATTTTTTTTCCCTAAATGGATTAGCAACAGCTTGGATCAGCTGTTGAAAATCATGCGCCGCTTTATTAGATTACCTTAATATACCCATCATTTCTGTTCCTCCTTTACCTGTCAGTTATGTGGATTAAGCTATATATTACAAATGTAATTGAGCAGAATAATGCAGGCACACATTAGGCTGCCCATATCGATCATGCGTCCCATTGATTTCTTTGCTCAAACTTCTACTCTCCAGCTGAATTAAGGCGGTACGTTTTCTCTGATATGTGACTGCACTATGTAAGAAGGTTAGGTGTGAAACTACCTAAAAATGAATCGTTCATAAACTGACTTGTTTTAAGACTGAAGACCCCCAGTATGTTCTAAATAAATAATGAAAAGTTTAAGATGACAGTCAAGAAAAATAAAATTCATGTGCCCTGTAACAGATCAGGGTGTTACCTCCTACAGCATTTCAGTACTTCGAACTGCATACAAATTCTATGGCATCGAAAAGGCACCACGTCTGAGTCACATTTTTTTCAGTTTTAAATCCTGGTCTTAAATACATACTGCATTACTTCATTAATTGTCTTAAAAGCCATTATGTTGTAGTCTCAATTATCCACTACAATATTATCCAAGGATACAGTGTTTTTGCATCTGGTAAGAGAACAAACAGCTCAAAAGATTGTGCACGATTGTTAACACTTTGCATATAAGAAAGCATGTAATAAATGCTAGTGTTTTCTTCATGAATTAACATGCGAATGTGTGAATAACATAGTTCTTAAAGCACTGCATACATTGTTAAAAATGTGTAACATGGCATTTGGTAACTCTGTTAAAGAAATATATTTATCATTCTTTTGAGTGTCACCTTCCAGAAGAAAACGTGCAATTTTTAAAAAATGATGATACTGTCTTGGCTTGGTGCTATCCTAGCAGGAAGTCTTTTCCAATTTATGCTCTCATATTTAGACATTAGTTGTGCTCAGTGCACAAACGAACAGAGTGAAACCCTATCTGTGGATCATAAGTAGTAACTACAGGACACTATATTGTTGCCTTCAAGGTTACTGGGATGAAACTGTAATTTGCTTTTTCAGTCTGACAAAGGGTGACAGCGTCCTCATCACAGGATCAAGGGAGTCCCCAGAAAGAGTGATCAACAGAAATTCTGAGCTGATTGAGCTTTAGGTGACATTTAACAGCTGTAAGGAAAGTGACATCCACTAGTTGTTACATGAGATGCTATGCAGTTAGCTGTGAACCACACAGCAGTCTGAAATCTGTTGAATTTTGAATGCAAAGGTTATAATGTCTGTTGAATTCATCTGCTCAAGAATGCAGACCGCAGTAATCCAGTACACAACTAGGTCCACTCCAGTATATTGCTGCATTCTGTCACATACCAGCTGCTATCTAATCTGAGCAGATCATATTTATTTTACAAATAAATGAACAAATAAACAAATGATGCAGCTGAGACTCAGTTAAGTTTCCAACAATGCAAACTGAACTCAAAATGCTTCAGTTTTCAGAGAGCAAGTGCCCCTTTTAATGAACATAATACAGTTAAAAATAATTTAAGCTAAGCAGTACTTCTTAGTAAGCAAAACAAAACTCATACTCAGGTGTAAGTTCTCTTCTGTGAGTGATAAAGACTGACTTAAAATCAATTATTTTGAAAGTATTGATTTATCTGGTAAATGAAATTTTATTGCATAAGGCAGATCATCACAGAGAAAGATGCACAGATGTCATGTAACAAATTTTCAGTTTGATGAACCTTTATCAAGCTGTATAGTTCCTATTTATAATGTGTAGAGTTCCCATGCCTTCCAGGTAAGTCAGAATGCTGTTGCTCCCTAAAAATAATGACTCCCTATGGCCATTGAAACATGGTAAAGGTTTGCATACATCAGGAAAAGTAGGCAACGATATGCCAGATGGATATACAGTGACACTGTCATGTGTATGAGACAATAGCTGTGTGCTTCCATCATATTAAATGAAATAAAATTCTATAAATGGAGCTGTAATTAAATATTATGTCTCACTTAATTAAGATACAGAATACAAATCATGTGCCTTTCAGGGAATTGGGAATGGACATTCACACAAACATGAGTAAATTACCTGTTTTGCATTTCACAAATACCCATTTTCAACTCTTTAAATTCTATTTTGCCAACTAATCAAGTAGGTAGTCTCTCTGCATTCATAAGCCAGTCTTTCCAAAAGAAGGATTATAGAAACAAACTAAGTTTGGGCAGAATTCCACATCCAAGTGACAGTACCATATATAGACTACAGTTTTGTAACTTGTTACGACACTGTCTGGCATGTTACTTCAAGGACATGATTTGCTCCTTTATAACCATATAACTCTTCCATAATAAAAACACTTTTCTACTGGGTGACCTAAGTATTCCTCTACTGACTGCAAAAGACAATTATTGGGTGGAGAAAGTACCAGGTTCCTTACAAAAACATTGGTGGTCTTGAACCAATGGCAAAAATACCAGCAATGGGGTTGAAATATATAAAATATCATCTTTATATACATGAACACTATATGTGATAAGCAGTCCTTCGCCCTACCCACTCTTGTACTAGTCACAATGACATAATGTTCCTCATACACAAAATCAAATAAAGTCACAATACTTCACCCCACCCATTCTTGTACTAGTCACAATGACACAGTGTTCCTGATATACAAAATCAAACAAAACCAAACTTAATAAAAAGGATTAGTTCTTTAACCACTTTTCAAATTTCAGCTATGATCTCCTTAACAATCAATCTGCAGCAGCTAACTGGGACCATCTGGCTACTGTCACAACATATTGGTAAATTACTTATGGCCCTCAATTGTACTTTAAGCAACTGCATTAACAAATTAATTCCCGTGAGGAATAACTATGGCAGAAAACATTGTAATAGGCATAATTAGTAGAGCTCCAAAATCAGCAAATTATTACACCAAAGAAACAAAGTCTTATAATATTACTTAACCCAATGCAATTAGGCAAAGGCTCACTCCATCTAAAAAAGAATTCACTAAAATAATTAAAAGTAAAGCTTCATTACAGGAGAAATTTACCATCTCTTTGTGTGACAGTAATAATACTTTTTATATCCACATTTAAAATTAAAGGTGAAGAACAAGAATGTTGCCTTCTAGAATGTATGTTATCAAAATACAAGGGTAAAATGATATAGCCAATACTTAAGCACTTTTGACCACATAAATGGCCCAGATGCTACTCCTCTTCCTTCCAGTATGATCCTACTTGAAATTACATCTGAAATGATTACCACTACCTTCATTAAGGTCAACAAAACAAGTTCCATGAAATCAGATGGGACAACATCATGTCTATTAAAGGGTTAGAAATTGGTTATATCTCTGATATTTGGAAGCAGGCTTCTACAGACTGTGCCATAAATACCTATTATTGCAGAACAATTTTTATCACAAGCATAGTGTACAATGTAATGGACAGAAATCATCATGGAACTTATTCAACCAGACAGAGAAAACCTTCTCTATGACTTAACCAGATATGGTTTTGTCAGTGGTAGGCCTTGCATGCCTAAATGCACTGGACCCTGTTTATCTGTTCTTCTACCATAAAACCAAAAATACAGAAAGATTAACCATGTGTTCCAAATGATAAATCCATAAAAAACACTAAAGTAACACTTGAACACAGGAAAGTTGTTACCTTGATTTGGCTAAAGCATTAGACAGTATACTCCATGAAGGAATACCTAAACTCTGAAATCTAAAGTTAAATTAATCTGTATAAAGTCAGGGCCATACTTACCAACATGATCTTATGCGACATGTAAGAACAGGAGCATTGCTAGCCCCATCATCACCTATGAACACCGGAGTCACTCAAGGTTTTCTCTTAGTGGCACACATTTTTCACATTTTTTCCTAAGACATCAGAACTGTGGTCTGACACATGAAATTTTCATATAAGTGCAAAACTGGTAGCATTTTCATTAAGGCAGATGATACCACTCCCCGACAAATGGGCAGTAAACATTGCACACGTTTGGCAATGTTCTCCATCAGCTTGTTTTCATACCGCTGATGATCAACAAGTAAAGGCTGACAGAACACTAAAATACCTTAGAGACCTTGTAAGCAATGATCTCTCCTTTTTTGCCCATACAGCCACGGTTGTAAGAAAAGCTGAAAGGATTTGCAATCATGTTCCACCATGTCTGCAAGAGCTATGCAGTGAGGTTACTGTGCTTTTTCCTACAGCTTTGAGCACTTTGTACTTGGATCACCATAAAACCTCTTGGTGAAGTGTTCACGGTGCGCTACTACTGCACCCTGTACTGCAATATATGTGACACCATCTGGTGCAGATAGAGAAGGTACAAACATTCCTCACAAAGGGTATTGGAGGTCATTAATGCTTGTTTTATAATCAAACACTCTAAACAACTCTCTTCTGCTCTTCTGTCTGTTTTGCAGCCTTCTTAGAACACACCTGTGACTGACACACAGAGACGTAAGTCATTCAAATATACAGGGAAAGGAAAATAAGTAGGGCACAGTTCATCAAAAGCCAGGGGTATAAAAGTGCTAGAATCAACAAGGAAAGAGTTCCAGAAGAAGTTAACAAATGAGCTGGAATACAGTCTCAAAAGGAGAAGAATGAATGAGATTGTTATGTGAACCAACGAATGTAATCAGAATGCTGCTATGTCTAAAGGTAATATAAGTGGTAGCACAGCTAACAGGGAATAGGGAGGAGGTAGGGAGATAATCATAAAACTTGAGTTTGTGTGGAATGAGGGACAACTGAGAATTATGACAAGGAAGAGGGGGACATAATGAGAAGAAGGGGGGGTGACAGGAAATGCTAGCATTCAGACAATATGTGGATGCATCCTTCATGGCTTGGTGAGCAAAGGCACTACGGAAGACAGGGAGACGACAGGACAAGGTAGAAGTGCAATAGTAACAGGAAGAGATTTTAAGGACTATAGGTTACACAGCAGCAATGCAGGAGGTAGGACAGGGTATGAAAACTACAGCAAAAGGCTAGGAAAGAAGACATGAGGCAGAGGATTGAGGCAAGGCTATGACAGCCAAGCAACACAAGACAAAATATTTCAGTGCAGGAAGTGGAGAAGAGAGATTAGGGGATTATATAGGAAGAAGACCTAGTGAAAAAGCCAGGGTGCTGAAGAAGATGATAAAGGATAAAAGTATTAGAGGAATTCAGGCTAGACAGGGAATATGAATGTTTATATCTTTAGGGAATGATAAATAAACTGAGAACATGGGAGGGATAAAAGAGGGCAACCTGAGAATGAGGAGAGAAATTCTATAAAGCAGACACAATGGAAAATAAAACATTACTGGAATGGTGAAATGGTGCATAGGGATATAGTGGAAAAAAGCCATAGGAAGGGCTTGGAGGATTTTCATATTCTCTTTTAAATATGTGTACATGTGTGAGAAAACAAGTAGGTACCATTGGAGTAAGGGAAGCAATGGAAAATAAATAAAAAAGGAGAGAAAGGCATCAAATTAAGATGGAGGAATTAGAATTTAAAGAGTAGTAAATGTATGTATGAGATGGTGCTCTTTGCATTTCATATTCAATGTTTTGCCAAAAATTGTTCCCCTGCACAAACACATAAATATCAATAACCAAGACACAATTAAAAGCTCATACAGTCCTAGATCCTAGCAAGATGCTATGTTTCACAGTTTGCTCATCGAGGTTACTGCTGTGTATATTGCTCATACTTCTCTCATTTTTGTCTCTTCCTCTCCCCCGTCTCCCCATTCTGACATTTTCATGCATTCTGTCATCAATGCAAGTTAACAACAGCAGATGGCACATCTGTCAGTCTGCTTTCTTGTTTCTTTGAATTACCTTGCTAGTCAAGCAAGAACAACAGGGACAAGAATCCTTTGCTGGCATGGCCTAGGGAAAAAAAAACAGCCTGGTTAAGCGACAAGTTCTGTGAACCACTTCACCTGAGTGAAACGAAGTGAATCAAATTCAGGACAAGTGGATGAAGCCTGTTAGCAGTTCATAGCCTCAAACCTCTGTCCTAATCTAACAGCCATGGTTTATGTCCCCAAACAACACACACTAGATAGAAAATAAGTCTTTGCTGTATGCCACAGTTGTTTCATAGGATCATAAGTAGGCACTATACAAGTGACCCATTGAGGATCCTAGCCCAATTTTCCAATACTCCATATCAGATGAAGTCGCTTGTTTATAGTCACACAGCACATAAATGGAAGTTGAGAAAATCAAACCCTGGACTACACTTGCTAGGAAGCATTTGTGTTGGGTTGCCAATATTAGTGTGCTCGCCACCCCTCATGTACTGCACTTCAGTATTTATCTCTCCCTAAACTAAGCTGACTGCCTGGAATTCCTTCACTCCTCTCTCCTAAAACACCATGAGTCAAGCCACCAGCACTCTAAAGTACTGCAGTGTATGTACTCACCAGTCCTTGCATAATTTTATCTTCTAATTGCAGAATCCCTATGAATTTAATTGCAAGTGGCATGCCATTATACATGTGCATTAGATTTTAGTATTCCTCCTTCCCTGTTGCCCAAAACAGTGTTGTTTTTTCTTGTCACTGTCTGTCCTCAACAGTTTGCAGTTAAGAGCTTCATGTTGGGTAGTTTATTTTTCTACTTTTTTCTTCTTCAATTTGGCAGACCTGTTCCTACAAATTAAGTTTTTCAAGGAATGTGAGGTTCTGTACCACATTCAACATTATTGACCTTACCATTTGTTGAATTTCTACCTGGTGATTCAACCTGCTCCTTTAACCCTCTCTCCACTCGGGCTCAATCCACTCCCCTACCGTACCCCGAAACCCCACCCATCCCTAGCCCACCTAAGCTTATTCCAAATAATCCCCTCTCTCCAATTAACCTTAACCAATAATACACCTCCTCCTCTGCCACTCCTCTTTACAATCTACCTAAGTAGCTCAACTAACCTCCCCTTCCCCCAGCCTTTTCTCTCCTTTTCTGAACAACTATTCCACTCTGCAAATAGTATATAATAAAGTAGCTCAAACCATCTCAAACAGCTTCTCACTATAAACCTATTCTTCAAACTTATCTTACATTTCATATTAAACTTATCCAGTTCAAATTTCTTCTCTATTCCCTTCTACCACGTTGCTATTATACCTATTAACTTGTAGCTATACCAAACTACTACCTTGCTATTATACCTATTAACCTGCATCTATACGTTTTCTCACTCCAGCCTCACTTATTCCATCTGTTGCAATACCTTTCTACATCTATTACTTCCCTTCTACCATGATCTCATGTGGCATCCACACATCTCCTTTCTTACTCCTCTTTACACTTATCCTCTCCTTACAATACCTAACAACACCCAGTCCCACTTCACTACCATCCAAGCCCTCAAAAATCACATCTCCATTAATTAACATAGCTAATCTATCTGCTAGTTACTAAGACATATCTCCTAGCCTCTATCAAATAAAATCCTCAGTACTACACAAAATAAAAATGCTTCCACTAGACCACAGCCAAATCTTTATATCACAAGTTCAAATCTACTTTACAAAACCATTTACGAAACACTACTTCTAGAATTACTACTTCAGCCTAACCACCTTATCTTTATGTGGAGACATCCACCCCAATCCTGGGCCCCCACTATCTTTACCTCTTCTCAACCCAGCATCAGTAACTCCCACAAATCCTTATATATGGTTACAGTAAACTTACAAAGCCTCTGTAATAAAATCGCAGTTTCATGCGTGGATCACCAATACTCAACCTGACATCATTGCAGCTACTGAAACTTGGCAAGAAACATACATTAAAGACTCCAAGTTTCTCTCAGCCAGAAATGCTACCATAAGATCGGACAGACCCCCACAAAAAGGGTGGAGGTGTTGCACTACTATTTCCCTCCTCCTATAATATAATACCATACACTAAGCCCATACCACAATTTGCCATTGCCGAAATTCTTATTTCCTACCTCAACATGAACAACTGTAAAAAATATGTATTACTGTCCTGTTTATACCACCAGTTAAAAATATTCTCTTATTGGAGGACATTCTCACATGGATTTCCAACAATATCCATAATGGAACCATTATCCTTGGTGACATAAATATTAACTGGCTAGCTCTTTGCCCTAACACTCCATCTTTACATATCAATCTATTCAACTTCACTCAGCTCATCATATCCGCAACCAGACCTAAGAAGAACGATAGCTGTGACTCCATCTCAGACTGGATTCTACTTAATGACCCTAATAAAATCTCTTCGGATGGTACTCTCCCAAACTTCATTAGCAACCACACCCCTGATATTGATCCCCACACTGTCCCTCATTTCAAAAACCACATCAGTACAAACTAATAAGGAACCTAACAAATTCAACCCTATGAACTTCATAGATACCCTAAAAAAGTTTAACTGGTGCAGGCTAAAAACCCTCCCTCTAGATGAGGCAGTTGAGCACTTCAATTCAGCATTTCTTAATATACTAAACAGCCTTGTTCCTCTTCGACTAAAATGAATCAAAGTGAATCATGTCCTGTGCCTGACTAAAGCAACTAAAGAAATGATGAAATCCAGAGACAAGAGCTTGAAACAATGTTTAGCTAACAAAAACCCTCTCGACCTACTGAAATTCAAGCAACTTTGAAACCAGGTAAAAAGACTAGTCAGCAGAATGAATATTTTATTTATTTATTTATTGCAGTTTGTTAACCGGGAAAGTCCATTGGGCCAAGGTAGAACGCTTTCAATGGAAGCCCGAGAAGAAAAGCTCCAGACAGAAAGACAATATTAAAAAAAATATTCAAAAGTAATAACTAAGTACAGCATACAAGGACAACAAATTAACTGCTCCAGACAGAAAGACAATTTTAAAAACATTCAAATATAATAAGTAAGTCCACCACTTTTAAGATATTTACAACAAATTAATGCTCAATTAGTACATCATAATTGGAGACAAAATAATTATTTATTCAATGGATGAGTTTTGAGTAGGATAGGATAGAGACAGGTATCAGGATTCAGGTAGGATGGGTACAGGAGCACTCCCAGAGAGAGGAGACTTTGGAGTGGAGTAAGGTTTTAAAGGAAGGGAGATTTTGGGTAGTTCTAATCTGAGGGGGAAGAGAGTTCCATAATCTAGCAAGGCAGAAGGATAGTATTAGTTGCCCTGGTGAATGTAAAGGTTTGTAGAGTTCCAAGAGGTTTTGATTTGTGGACCTTAGTGTTTTATGTGGCTGGTGAAGATTTAAGGAAGAGAAGAGAGACAGACAGCTAGAGGGTTTAAAATGAGCTGGTGTGCTGTTGTTAGTTGAATAAAAGTTAGGTACTTTGGGATTTCTAACCAGTTTAGTGCATGGAGGGAGTTGCAATGATGAGCAGAGGATTTGGATCCTGTGGCAAACTTAGAAATTTTATTATAGCATGAAGATGGTTTAGATTTTGTTGTTGACTGGAGATTACTAAGTAGTGGGGCTCCATACAAAAGGGAGGAGATGAGGTATGTGATAGATAGGAGTTGTCTAGATGAAAGAGAAAGGTAGCATCTGTAATGATAAAGCATTCTGAGTTTTTGATGTTTTTTTTTTTATATTGGTTTGTAGGTGGATGTCAAACTATTAGCTGGTCATCAATAAGGACGCCCAGAGGTTTTGCATGGGGGATTATTTCAATAGATGTCTTGTTTACAGGATGCTTTGTCAACAGCAGTGTGTCTAGAAGGGGAAAAAATTATTATTTTGTATTTGGAGGCATAAAGGGCTAGATGGTTGTCAAGCATCCAGGTCTCAGTGGAGGAGAAGGCCTCTTGAGTAAGGTTTATTAATTTGGGGAGAGTTTTGGTAGAGCAGATGATAGTAGAGTCATCTGCATATTGCACGAGTTTAGCATTGGGGATTTTTTCGTGGAAGTCATTAATAAAAATATTAAATAGTAAGGGAAGAGATGTGTGGGGGAGGGGAGAACTATGTGAGTTTGGTTTGGAAGTAGAGTTATGTGAAGGCCCTGGGTTAGGGTGTATATCTCCAGAGCGGAGGAGGAGGGTGACTAATTTAGAATAGAGTAAGGATAGGTATCTATATTCTAAGGGGTTATAGGTTTGGGCATTAGAACCTATGGAGCTTAGCTTGGTAGGTATGGGATAAGTTTTACAGGGAGCAAGGAAGAGTTTCCTTTGAAAGTGAAAAGATACATTATGTTTGTAGAGGTGGGGAGAGACTCGGTTTGTTGAGGGAGATTCTTTTTAATATATATTGAAGTTGTGTGAAGGGGAGGAGAGTACTGGAATTGTAGGAGACTAGTGAGGTAGAGCAGGTAGAAGAGAATGAGGGATTGGAATAAGGACAGTTGAGCACGAGAAGGTTTTGTTTGCATGATGGGTGTTAGATGCAAGTTAAGTGAGAGGGATATGTAGAAGAGAGACAGTTAATAATGGGAGAGGTGTAGGTACAAAGGTTAGTGTGTGGGTCGGTAGACAGGGATATTGTGTGGCGAAGGAATATGTTAAACAAAAGGAAGCGGGTGGGACTAGGAAACAAGATGAAGAAAGTGATAGGGAGTAGTGTGAGGGGCTGATTATGATAGGGAGTTGTGGTGTGGGAGTGATTAGACAGGTATAAAGGTAGATGTGCTGGGGGCGGGGTGGGATTTGGGGGCAAGGTAGGGGAGCAGAGTGAGCCTGTAGAGTGAATGGAGCAGGCAGAGCCAAGGAAGAGAGAAGCCACCCAAAGAAAAGTAATCAGTAATGCAGACCCATTCAGAACCAAGGGGTTACGGTAAACAGTCAAGAGGTAAGTACAAAAAACAGAATTGCAAGAAAGTATATAATGTGTAGGTAATTACTAGTAAAGTTAAGGGAGTAGAGAAGTGTGGTGGACTAAGTGTGAGGAAATGGTCAAGTCAGAGAAAGGCTGGTATGGAATTAGAGTGGATTGTGTGGGGTATGTTTGTATATGTATGGGAATATACTGTCACCTAGTGGTGAAACTACTATAAAAGGTTGTTGGCTGACAATAATAAAAGATTCCGAATGATCATATGTGTACTCTTACACTGACGTCGTTGGTGTGGAGAGGTAAAGATAGGTCACATGACCATGTGCCTTATAATAAAGGAGGAAGCAAGGGTTGTTCCCCTTTTCTGTTTTTAACCAAATTGATTGCCTTCACATGCGTTTATTTTCCTCTGTAATGTATGTTTAACCCAACTTTATTACCCTTAAGATAATACCGCCAACAGGTTATGGGCCCAGGAGGGAAGTAGGAAGCCGATGGCATAGACTATGTTTTGACGGAGATGAGAAGAATTACAAGTTGTGAGAGAAAAAGTTTCTGGGAAACCTGCGCTTGCTAGGGCTGAAAGATGCCATTTTGCAAAATGTGCAGCAGGACGCAGAGAATGACAAGAATGAGGAGGAAGGCGATGAGGATGCTGAGAAAAATGAGGCATATGCAGAACTAATACAGCTCTTAGATGTCAAAAGTTTGTCCATCGTCATGAGAGAAGCCGCAGACGATGGTAGTGAAGTGCTTCAGATCCTGAGAGACCATTATGCTGGGAAAGGGAAGCAATGGGTAATTAGCCTATACACAGAATTAACAAGCCTCCAGAAGGCCACCAGTGAAAGTGTCACAGACTATATTATTAGGGCTGAGCCGGCCATTACGGCACTTAGAAATGCTGGGGAGAAGCTCAGTGATGGATTACTAATTGTGATGATTCTGAAAGGGTTGCCAGAAACTTTTAAACCATTTGCAGTCCACATCACGCAAGATGATGATAAGTTGAGCTTTGCTGAGTTCAAAAAAGGTTGAGAAGCTATGAACATACCTAGAAATTTAATGCCAACGTAAGTAATGATAATGTGATGAAAGTAAGTGACCTTGGGGAAAGAGTAAAAGCAGAGATTATATGCTATGGCTGTGGCCAAAAGGGACATAAGGCATGACAATGCCAGAGAGAATATAAAGGCCAGAGACAATGGTGTAGTTTGTGTAAAAACTCTAGCCACAGGGACAATAACTGTAAATGAAAGAAGAAAGAGAATGTGAAACAAGCAACTGACGCGGATGATCACACATTTGTCTTCAGAATGAATGAGAATCAAATTCGTGAATGAAAGCAGAAAGGATTAATGGTGGACACTGGTGCCATGTCACACATAATTAACGACCTGAAAAAGTTTAAATACTTTGATGCAACTTTCCAACCGGAGGAACACATTGTGGAATTAGCTGACAGAACGAGAACCTGTGGAGCCACACATTAGAGAGGTAATGCAGAGGTATGGCTGCTAAACACAGAGGGGCACAAAGTAAAGGTGATGATGACTCGGGCACTGTATATCCTGACGTATCCACAAAGCATTTTTTCTGTTAAGGCAGCAACATCCAAAGGGGCCTTGATCAACTTTAAACAAGGCCGGGACCAACTCATCTATAAAAACGGCACCAGGTTTGACATAATTGAGTGTGATAGACTCTATTATTTAGACACATATAAAAATGGCACCAGGTTTAACATAATTGAGTGTGATATACTCCATTATTTAGACACATATGATGAAGAAAACGATAGTGAGATACATTATGATGCATCTCAGAGCTGTTATGACATTCAAGCATGTCATAAAATGCTTGGTCACTGTAATTTCGAAGATGTGTCAAAATTAGAAAAAATGGTAAAAGGAATGAAAATTAAAGGTAAAGTTGAGAGACCTAACCTAGATTGTGAAACCTGTACACAAGGGAAATTTGTACAGAGCAGAAACAGAGAACCAAATGCAAGAGCAAAAGTTGTGTTTGAACTAGTCCATACTGATTTGGCAGGCCCAATTGAGCCAGTAGCAAAAGATGGCCTTAAGTACACTTTAGCATTTACTGATGATTACTTAGGTGTAATATTTGTCTACTTTCTGAAAGCCAAGAGTGATACAGTCAAGGCGACTGAAAAGTTTATTTCAGATTCAGCGACTTATGGGAAGGTAAAGTGTATCAGATCAGATAATGGCACTGAGCTCAAGTCAAGAGATTTTCAGTCACTATGGAGTAAAAATGTTATAAGACACAAAACGTCCGCACATTACTCACCCCATCAGAATGGGACAGCAGAGTAAAATTGGAGAACACTGTTGGAAATGGCAAGGTGTATGTTGATAGAGAGTGACTTACCTAAAGAGTTGTGATGCAGTAATTACTGCTGCTTTTATTCGCAAAAGATGTTATAACAGACGTGTGCAGCAGACCCCATTCTTCATGCTAACAGGAAAGAAACCTGATCTTTAAAGGATGAGAGAATTTGGATCAGTGTGTTATGCATACAGACAAGATAAAAAGTTAGACCCAAGATGTGATAAGGGGATCTTTGCTGGATATGATAAAAACAGACCATCATATCTGGTCTATTATCCTGCCACAGGATGGGTCCTCAGAAACAGTTAGTCAAGTTCTTTACTAAGAATGTAACTGAATGCCAGATTCAGACAGATTCAGAAGTGATGGATGAAGATTTTAATATGAGAAGAAGTGTGCATGTTAAGTCAGAATCAAAAGCTGACAGTCAAGACACAAACAATAAGGCAGGATATACCTCAGTATAAAGAAAAAATGATAAATTTCAACAATTGGCTAAGCTTCTGGTGTCATTCAAAGGGGATCCAGTGTCTGTCAGCCTGGGACGACATGCTCGACAAGCCGCATTGTTTCGCAAGAGACGGCTTGCATCTGTCACCCCTAGGCTTTTGAATACTGGCCAAGGCTCTTGCTGCCCCCATAGTGCTTTTTTTAGGCAAGGCTCAAAAGTCAAACCCACCTCCATAAACAGTACAATTTACAAAAAACTAAGGGTTATGCTACTCAACGACAGGAGTTTAAATCTCAAAATGCACGCACTCGAAGCACTCCTCAGTATGTAGAACGTCGACATCTGTGCAGTAACTGAAACCTGGTTCAAGGCTCCAGAGAGTACCCCAACACTACTGGGCTACAACTCGTACCACACGTTTCGGCCACAGAACACGGACTGAAACACAAAAGGAGGGGGTGTATCCATATTCATCAAGGATACCTACACCTCCAGGTTAGTGGTGCAGCATGATACCTCTGATATCATCCACGTGCAACTAACATCGGGCAAATCTGCAATGCAAATTGTGGCCTGCTACAGACCACCCTCCATGACCCAGGACCACCACTCTACCCTTCTGGAGACACTGGAAAACATGAAGGTCCTACCGAACACCCTGATATTGGGCGATTTCAATTACCCTACCATTAACTGGGAAAACTACTTGAGTACAAACTCCCAGGCCCAGCGCTTCCTGGAATTCATCATCTCAAATGCCCTGGATCAGCTGGTAACCTCCTCTACCAGAGGTGAAAACATATTGGACCTGGTCATCGCAAACATGGTCGACAGGTGTTCCACACCGGAGGTCAACCCGTCACCGGTTAGATCAGACCATAAACTAATTACCCTGGATGTCCACACCCCACGACCACCCACAAATAAGAAATCACAGTAAAAAACTTTTCTAAAGTAAACTTCACCTTACTTAAGACAGAGGCAGTAAGTTTCACAGCCCCCACACTAAAGGATAACGCTGCCCAAGATGCAGAAACCTTTACAAATGCACTCTATGAGCACCTACAAGGCTGCATGGATCGTGTCATCCCTAGCAAAACCAAGACTCACTCCTCTAAGAGAAGGAAACAAGTCTGGTGGACCCCTGCCATAAACAGGCTATACAATAGAAGGAGGAAACTAGTTCAGAAAAAAAGCAAATTCCCAAGAAGGAAAGACATCCCTGATCAGTATCAGTAAGAAACTAAGGTCCCTCATAAAATCATGCAAGGCTAACTTCGAAAGACAAATAGCCAAGGATTCAAAAGATAACCACAAAGCCTTCTTTAGCTATGTTAAGAATCTAAGTGGCAACTCACAGATATGCACTGAACTAGTGCAAAATAGCACAAAATATACTGAACCTATTGATATTGCCAACATCCTGGCAGATAGATTCAGTGCAAACTTCACCCCTCTCTCACCTCCAAAAGGGCCCACAACAATACCGGAAAAGTGTAGTGTCCTGGAAATCACAGACGCACAGGTGAAAATATCCCTTTCAAAAGCCAAAAACACAGCATCAATGGGGCCAGATGGTGTCCCAGGCTGCGTCTTGCATGAACTACAGAACGAACTAACCCCCCACCTAAACACACTGTTCAACTTCAGCCTCTCCACAGGCTACGTGCCCATAGAATGGCGCACAGCAACGGTTATTCGACTCCACAAAGGAGGGGCCACAACTGACCCTGGTAACTATTGCCCCATAAGCCTGACTAGCCTGGTCTGCAAGGCTATGGATTGCGTCATCATGGAACTCATTAACAAAGACATTGGGAACCTCCAAACACTTGACCCAACCCAGTTAGGCTTTGTTAAGGGCAGATCATGTCTACTAAACCTGGTTGACTTCTTCGAGACAGTCACCAAGGCCATAGACAAGGGAAAGGTTGTTCACATAGCCTACCTTGACCTCGCCAAGGCTTTCGATACCATTCCCCACTCAGGTATTACAGAAAAACTCACCAGCCTGAACATAAACCCCTACGTTACAAGATGGGATGCCAACTAGCTTACAGACAGAACTCACACGGTAAGAATAGCGGGTTCCAGGTCCGACTCTAAACCAGTCACAAGTGGCGTCTCACAAGGCTCTGTCCTGGGACCCCTACTGTTCAGCATATACTTTTCAGAAGTACAGGCAAACACAGGAGGACTATGGCTAACCAAGTTCACCGATGACTGCAAACTGGGAGCCATAATTGACTCTCCGGCTGACATGGACATCCTCCAAAAGGGCCTTACTGAGACAGACTCCTGGTGTCAAAGTCATGGCCTCAAGCTAAATGCCAAAAAATGCATAGTCATCCCATCTGGGAAAAACAAAAAGCCCACGAATTACCACATAGGTGGCAGCCCCCCTAATAGAGAAGAGGTAATAAGAGATCTGGGGACTCAAGTAGATAGTAATTTTTCCTTTGACAATCATATTGCCAAAGTAGTTAGGAAATCCTTCTATGTGGCCCATCGAATTACTAAAGAGTTTGCATCTAGAAATAAAGAGGTTATAGTGCCACTCTACTCATCACTCATTAGACCCATCATAGAGTACAATGCCCCATTTCAGATGTACCTCACAGGACACTTCCAACAGCTGGAGAAATCACAAAAGTACCTCACCGAGAGGATTACTGGCCTCAAACATATGTCCTATGCAGCCCGGCTGAAAAAACTCCGGCTGTACTCAGTGGCATATCACTTTCTCAGAAGTGATCTCTGCTTGACTTACAAAGCCATGTCCGACTCAGAATTGATGGACATGCTCCACCTAAAGAAATCCAAGTCACTGCGAGCCACACACTCTAGTGAGCTAAACCTTGCCACAACAATAAATAGAACATGCTGGAGGGATAGATTCCTGTCACAAAGACTCCCCATGCTTTGGAACAAAATTGCAAACTACATTAGGCAGAGCCCCTCACTAACCCTCTTCAAGAGAAACCTTGATGAGTGGATGGGTAACAGAAAATACACCCCTGAGATCACTTCATTGCTTCTGCTTGACAGAGGATCAGTTAATTAATCAATGGGGCGGTGAAAGCTGACACTCTGGCTAGGCTTATAAATGCCCTCGAGCAGATAGCCTAGTACCTATCTATGAACCTATGAACCTATGGATACACAATTTTCTAAGAGAGAGAGAGAAAACCACCTGCATACTTGAAGGACTATGAGTGTAAAGTTGAAAACGACGATTATGTGACAGTTAATGTTGACTATTGTTACCGATTAATATGCAACACACCACAGAGATTTAAAGAAGCCATGATTTCGTCTAACTAGGAAAAGTGGGTCAAAGCTATGAAGAAGGAACATAAGTCTTTAAAGGAAAACAATACATTTACACTCACCACACTACCAGAAGATAAAAATGCAGTGGGGGTAGATGGGTCTTCACTGTAAAAGACAATGCAGACAATACTGAGAATTACAAAGCTAGATATGTAGCTAAAGGCTACAGTCAAGTCGCTGGTATAGACTATAATGAAACATTTGCACCAACTGCGAGTATGACATCTGTACACAGTCTAATGCACTTGGCAGCTCAGTACAAGTTAGAATTGCACCAGATGAATGTACAAATGGCGCATTTACATGTTCCTTTTGATTGTGAGGTGTATATGGAGCAACCTGAAGGTTTTGGAAAGAAATCAAATAATGATGAAAAATTGGTTTGTAAACTGAATAAGTCATTATATGGGTTGAAACAATCAGGGCGTAACTGGAACAAAATGCTGCATGATTATCTTTGTGAAAATAGTTTTATACAAAACCTCGCAGACCACTGTGTATGCACTAGACAAGCTGAAAATGAGAAAACGGTCCTAATTATATGGGTTGACGATCTCATTATAGCAGCTAGTGACAATGAATCACTAAACGATGTAAAGGAAATGCTCAAAGCTAAATTTAAAATGAAAGATCTGGAAAGCTAAGACATTTTCTAGGCATTGATTTTACCCAAGATAGCGGTGAAGTAAAGATGAACCAAAAGAGATACATTACGAAAATTCATGAGAAATTTGGTATGTCTAATTGTAAAGTAAGAAGTACCCCTTCCGAGCAAAAAACAAAATCTAAATGTGACAGTGAATCTACAGATCCAAGAAAATATCATGAGCTTGTGGGTAGTTTGATATATGTTTTGGGTAGTTTGATATATGTTATGACAAGCATGAGACCTGATCTTAGCTGGATTGTAAGTAAACTTTCACAATATTTGTCACAATCGAGTGAATCTCATTCAACACTAGCCAAGCATGTTAAGATACTTAAAAGGTACATGGGACAGAGAGCTGTGTAACAAGAAAAGTGAAGGGAAATTTCAGCTTGTAGCATTCAGTGATGCAGATTGGGCAACAGATCAAAACGATAGACGTAGTACAACAGGTTATTGCTTTAGCCTCAGTAGAGATGGGCCTATTATTACATGGAAATCAAAGAAGCAAAAAATAAGTAGGGCACAGTTCATCAAAAGCCAGGGGTATAAAAGTGCTAGAATCAACAAGGAAAGAGTTCCAGAAGAAGTTAACAAATGAGCTGGAATACAGTCTCAAAAGGAGAAGAATGAATGAGATTGTTATGTGAACCAACGAATGTAATCAGAATGCTGCTATGTCTAAAGGTAATATAAGTGGTAGCACAGCTAACAGGGAATAGGGAGGAGGTAGGGAGATAATCATAAAACTTGAGTTTGTGTGGAATGAGGGACAACTGAGAATTATGACAAGGAAGAGGGGGACAAAATGAGAAGGAGGGGGGTGACAGGAAATGCTAGCATTCAGACAATATGTGGATGCATCCTTCATGGCTTGGTGAGCAAAGGCACTACAGAAGACAGGGAGATGACAGGACAAGGTAGAAGTGCAATAGTAACAGGAAGAGATTTTAAGGACTATAGGTTACACAGCAGCAATGCAGGAGGTAGGACAGGGGATGAAAACTACAGCAAAAGGCTAGGAAAGAAGGCATGAGGCAGAGGATTGAGGCAAGGCTATGACAGCCAAGCAACACAAGACAAAATATTTCAGTGCAGGAAGTGGAGAAGAGAGATTAGGGGATTATATAGGAAGGAGACCTAGTGAAAAAGCCAGGGTGCTGAAGAAGATGTAAAAGGATAAAAGTATTAGAGGAATTCAGGCTAGACAGGGAATATGAATGTTTATATCTTTAGGGAATGATAAATAAACTGAGAACATGGGAGGGATAAAAGAGGGCAACCTGAGAATGAGGAGAGAATTTCTATAAAGCAGACACAATGGAAAATAAAACATTACTGGAATGGTGAAATGGTGCATAGGGATATAGTGGAAAAAAGCCATAGGAAGGGCTTGGAGGATTTTCATATTCTCTTTTAAATATGTGTACATGTGTGAGAAAACAAGAAGGTACCATTGGAGTAAGGGGAAGCAATGGAAAATAACAAAAAAATGAGAGAAAGGCATCAAATTAAGATGGAGGAATTAGAATTTAAAGAGTAGTAAATGTATATATGGGATGGTGCTCTTTGCATTTCATATTCAATGTTTTGCCAGAAAATTGTTCCCCTGCACAAACCCATAAATATCAATAACCAAGACACAATTAAAAGCTCATACAGTCCTAGATCCTAGCAAGATGCTATCGTTCACAGTTTGCTCATCAAGGTTATTGCTGTGTATGTTGTTCATAATTGTACTCATTTTTGTCTCTTTCTCTACCCCCGTCTCCCCATTCTGACATTTTCATGCATTCTGTCATCAATGCAAGTTAACAACAGCAGATGGCACATCTGTCAATCTGCTTTCTTGTTTCTTTGAATTACCTTGCTAGTCAAGCAAGAACAACAGGGACAAGAATCCTTTGCTGGCATGGCCTAGGGAAAAAAAAAAAAAAACAGCCTAGTTAAGCGACAAGTGCTGTGAACCACTTCACCTGAGTGAAACAAAGTGAATCAAATTCAGGACAAGTGGATGAAGCCTGTTAGCAGTTCATAGCCTCAAACCTCTGTCCTAATCTGTTAACAGCCATGGTTTATGTCCCCAAGCAACACACACTAGATAGAAGAGAAGTCTTTGCTGTATGCCACAGTTGTTTCACAGGATCATAAGTAGGCACTATACAAGTGACCCATTGAGGATCCTAGCCCAATTTTCCAATACTCCATATCAGATGAAGTGGCTTGTTTAGAGTCACACAGCACATAAATGGAAGTTGGGAAAATCAAACCCTGGACTACACTTGCTAGGAAGCATTTGTATTGGCTTGCTAATATTAGTGTGCTTGCCACCCCCTCATGCACTGCCCTTCAGTATTTATCTCTCCCTAAACTAAGCTGACTTCCTGGAATTCCTTCAGTCCTCTCTCCTAAAACACCATGAGTCAAGCCACCAGCACTCTAAAGTACTGCAGTGTATGTACTCACCAGTCCTTGCATAATTTTATCTTCTAATTGCCGAATCCCTATGCATTTCATTGCAAGTGGCATGCCATTATACACGTGCATTAGATTTTAGTATTCCTCCTTCCCTGTTGCCCAAAACAGTGTTTTTTTTTCTTGTCACTGTCTGCCCTCAACAGTTTGCAATTAAGAGCTTGATGATGGGTAGCTTATTTTTTCTACTTTTTTCTCCTTCAATTTGGCAAACCCATTCCTACAAATTAAGTTTTTCAAGGAATGTGAGTTTCTGTACCACATTCAACTTCATTGACCTTACCATTTGTTGATCTGCTGCCTGGTGACTCAACCTGCTCCTTTAACCATCTCTCCACTCGGGCTCAATCCACTCCCCTACCGTACCCCGAAACCCCACCCATCCCTAGCCCACCTAAGCTTATTCCAAATAATTCCCTCTCTCCAATTAACCTTAACCAATGATACACCTCCTCCTCTGCCACTCCTCTTTACAATCTACCTAAGTAGCTCAACTAACCTCCCCTTCCCTCAGCCTTTTCTCTCTTTTTCTGAACAACTATTCCACTCTGCAAATAGTATATAATAAAATACCTCAAACCATCTCAAACAGCTTCTCACTATAAACCTATTCTTCAAACTTATCTTACATTTCATATTAACCTTATCCAGTTCAAGTTTGTTCCCTATTCCCTTCTACCATGTTGCTATTATACCTATTAACTTGTAGCTATACCAAACTACTACCTTGCTATTATACCTATTAACCTGCATCTATACGTTTTCTCACTCCAGCCTCACCTATTCCATCAGTTGCACTACCTTTCTACATCTATTACTTCCCTTCTACCATGATCTCATGTGGCATCCTCACATCTCCTTTCTTACTCCTCTTTACACTCATCCTCTCCTTACAATACCTAACAACACTCAATCCCACTTCACTACAATCCAAGCCCTCAAAAATCACATCTCTTTTAATTAACCTAGCTGATCTATCTGCTAGTTACTAAGACATATCTCCTAGCCTCTATCAAATAAAATCCTCAGTACTACACAAATTAAAAATACTTCCACTAGACCACAGCCAAATCGTTATACTACAAGTTCAAATCTACTTTACAAAACCATTTACGAAACAGTACTTTTAAAATTACTACTTCAGGCTAACCACCTTACCTTTATGTGGAGACATCCACCCCAATCCTGGGCCCCCACCATCTTTACCCCTACTCAACCCAGCATCAGTAACTCCCACAAATCCTTATATATGGTTACAGTAAACTTACAAAGCCTCTGTAATAAAATCGCAACTTTATGAGTTTTTCACAAATACTCAACCTGACATCATTACAGCTACTGAAACTTGGCAAGAAACATACATTAAAGACTCCAAGTTTCTCTCAGCCGGAAATGCTACCATGAGATCTGACAGACCCCCACAAAAAGGGTGGAGGTGTTGCACTATTTCCCTCCTCCTATAATATAGTACCATACACTAAGCCCATACCACAATTTGCCATTGCCAAAATTCTTATTTCCTACCTCAACATGAACAACTGTAAAAATATATGTATTACAGTCCTGTTTATACCCCCAGTTAAAAATATTCTCTTATTGGAGGACATTCTCACATGGATTTCCAACAATATCCATAATGGAACCATTATACTTGGTGACATAAATATTAACTGGCTAGCTCTTTGCCCTAACACTCCATCTTTACATATCAATCTATTCAACTTCACTCAGCTCATCATATCCGCAACCAGACCTAATAAGAAAAATAGCTGTGACTCCACCTCAGATTGAATTCTACTTAATGACCCTAATCAAATCTCTTTGGATGGTACTCTCCCAAACTTCATTAGCAACCACACCCCTGATATTGATCCCCACACTGTCCCCTCATTTCAAAAGCCACATCAGTACAAACTAATAAGGAACCTAACAAATTCAACCCTATGAACTTCACAGATACCCTAAAAAAGATTAACTGGTGCAGGCTAAAAACCCTCCCTCTAGATGAGGCAGTTGAGCACTTCAATTCAGCATTTCTTAATATACTAAACAGCCTTGTTCCTCTTCGACTAAAATGAATCAAAGTGAATCATGCCCTGTGCCTGACTAAAGCTACTAAAGAAATGATGAAATCCAGAGACAAGAGCTTGAAACAATGTTTAGCTAACAAACACCCTCTCGACCTACTGAAATTCAAGCAACTTTGAAACCAGGTAAAAAGACTAGTCAGCAAAGATAAGAAAAATGACTATCTGAAATTTCAGAATGAATATTTTATTTATTTATTTATTGCAGTTTGCTAACCGGGAAAGTCCATTGGGCCAAGGTAGCGCGTTTTCAATGGAGGCCCGAGGAGAAAAACACCAGACAGAAAGACAATATTAAAAAAAATATTCAAAAGTAATAACTAAGTACAGCATACAAGGACAACAAATTAACTGCTCCAGACAGAAAGACAATTTTAAAAACATTCAAATATAATAAGTAAGTCCACCACTTTTAAGATATTTACAAGAACAACAAATTAATGCTCAATTAGTACATCATAATTGGAGACAAAATAATTATTTATGCAATGGATTAGTTGTGAGTAGGATAGGATATAGACAGGAATCAGGATTCAGGCATGATGGGTACAGGAGCACTCCCAGAGAGAGGAGAGGTGAGAGTGGAGTAAGGTTTTAAAGGACTCTGGGTAGTTCTAATGTGAGGGGGAAAGAGAGTTCCATAATCTAGCAAGGCAGAAGGATAGTATTAGTTGCCCTGGTGAATGTAAAGGTTTGTAGAGTACCAAGAGGTTTTGATTTGTGGATCTTAGTGTTCTGTGTGACTGGTGAAGTTTTAAGGAAGAAGAGAGAGACGGACAGCTAGAGGGTTTAAAAATGAGGTTGTGTGCTATTGTTAGTTGAATGAAAGTTAGGTACTTTGGGATTTCCAACCAGTTTAGTGCATGGAGGGAGTTGCAATGATGAGCAGAGGATTTGGATCCTGTGGCAAACTTAAAATTTTTATTATAGCATGAGGATGGTTTAGATTTCATTGTTGATTGGAGATTACTGAGTAGTGGGGCTCCATACAGAAGGGAGGAGATGAGGTAGGTGATAGATAGGAGTTGTCTAGATGAAAGAGAAAGGTAGCATCTGTAACGATAAAGCATTCTGAGTTTTTGATGGGTTTTTTTATATTGGTTTGTAGGTGGATGTCAAACTATTAGCTGGTCATCAATAAGGACGCCCAGAGGTTTTGCATGGGGAACTATTTCAATAGATGTCTTGTTTAGAGGATGCTTTGTCAACAGTAGTGTGTCTAGAAGGGGAAAAAATCATTATTTTGTATTTGGAGGCATAAAGGGCTAGATGGTTGTCAAGCATCCAGGTCTCAGTGGAGGAGAAGGCCTCTTGAGTAAGGTTTACTAATTTGGGGAGAATTTTGGCAGAGCAGATGATAGTAGAGTCATCTGTGTATTGTACAAGTTTAGCATTGGGGATTTTTTTGTGGAAGTCATTAATAAAAATATTAAATAGTAAGGGACCCAATATAGAGCCTTGAGGAACACCTCTTGGGGTGTGAAGGAAAGAAGAAGTATAGTTGTTCCATTTTACAGCTTGTTACCTGGCGGAAAGATAGCTGGTGAACCATTTGGTAGAAGAAGAGGAAAGGTTAAGATGAGAGAGTTTAGAAAGGAGGAGCTTATGGGAGACAGTATCGAAGGCCTTGGATAAGTCAAGGAGGAGGGTAGAAACTATGTTACCGGAGTCACGAGCAGAGTTGATGATTTCAAGGAAGGAAAGGAGGGCAGTGGTGTTGCTATGTCCTTGTCTAAACCCATGTTGTGGAGGAGTCAATAGTTGGTTGTCAAGTAGGTAGGGTAAAAGTTGCAGGTGGATACATTTTTCTAGTATCTTGGAGATAGGGGACATGATAGCTATTGTGTGAAAATTGGAGATTGAAAAGTTGTTACCTCCTTTGTGGAGGGGGATGATGAAGGCTTTTTTCCAGAGGAGTGGTACGTAGGACTCCTGGATGGAGCAATTTATTAGGATGCTGACGGGAAGGGTTATGCCGTCAGTGGCTAGTTTGAGAAAGTTGGATGGAATGTCATCTGGGGAATTAGAACAAGGTTTTAATTTTAGTAGGAGTTTTTTTATAGTGTGAGCAGGAATGGATGTGAGAGTGAAAGGGGAGGACTGAGAGTTATTGGAGGTTGAAGCCATGGTTTCATATATGTTGGAGGGGATATTATTAAGGAAAGATGAGGTGAGTTTGCCTATGGAATCAATGAAAAAGGAGTTGAATTGGATAGCTAGAAGAAGGTCAGGTGAGTCTAGGTCAGGGCAGGGTTTCTCTTTCTTGCCTGGAGATAGTATTGATGCGATGCTACTCCAGAAATTTTTTGGGTTGGTTTCATGGTTGTTTTGAAGTTTGAGATATGATTTACGGTCGATGGCTATTTGTATTTTTACTTGATTTTGCAGTTGCTTGTATTCAGTAAGACAGTTGGGAGTTTTGAATTTTTGATAGTATTTCCAGGTTTTGTCTCGGAGATGCACAAGGATTTTTGTGTCTTTCGTTAACCAGGTGGCTGTTTTGGATTTGAGTCTTCTGATTCTGTAGGGAGTAAAGCAGTTAAGTAGATCAGTGAAAACTGTATTGAAGTGTGAGACAGCAGCATCCAAAGGAAAGGAGCTTAGAGGGTTCCAGTTTATCTGTTTTAAGACATTGGAGAAGATTTGAGGATTGAAGTTTTGTATGTTGCGGGTTGTAATGTGTTTGTGCGGAAGGAGGAAGGGGGAAGGGGAATGGTGTATGAAAGCAGGGAGATGGTCACTAAGGGAGTCAGGGAGAGTGCCACTATCAGAAATTCAGTTTGGGTGGGAGACTAGTATCCAGTCAAGGATGCTACCTGTGGTATAATCTTTATTTGGTCTAGTAGGAGTTTTGATTAGCTGTCTGAATTGATATAGGCTAATGATTTGAGAAGGGGTTGATGAATCAATGGAAGACTAGTTAATATTGACATCACCTAAGATTACTGTCTCATTATTTATGTTGGTAGTAAACCAGGTGAGAATATCTTCCAGAATAGGGATACTGTTACCAAGTGGTATGTACAGGGTGGCAATGCACAAACTTTTATTGTTGTTTACTTTGAGAACGATGAGGGTTAGCTCGGCAGTGTCAAATGAGGGTATGGGCTTAGTATAGGGTGTCACTGTTAAGGAGGAGGAGAAGAGTAAGGCTACTCCTCCACCTTTCTTTTGGGATCTGTCACTTCTCATGAGTTTATAGTTTGGGGGCATAATTTTGGTATCTTTTATGTGTGGTTTTAGCCAAGTTTCTGTGATAGAGATACCCCACACAATCCAAGTTTGCTGTGAGAGATCCAAGCATGAAAAGCAGGTAGTTTATTACAAAGACTTCTAGCATTAATTGTAGCAAAGAGAAGAGATGTGTGGGGGAGGGGAGAACTATGTGAGTTTGGTTTGGAAGTAGAGTTATGTGAAGGCCCTGGGTTAGGGTGTATATCTCCAGAGCGGAGGAGGAGGGTGACTAATTTAGAATAGTGTAAGGATAGGTATTTATGTTCTAAGGGGTTATAGGTTTGGGCATTAGAACCTATGGAGCTTAGCTTGGTAGGTATGGGACGTGTTTTACAGGGAGCAAGGAAGAGCTCCCTTTGAAAGTGAAAAGATACATTATGTTTGTAGAGGTGGGGAGAGACTCGGGTTGTTGAGGGAGATTCTTTTTAATATATATTGAAGTTGTGTGAAGGGGAGGAGAGTACTGGAACTGTGGGAGACTAGGGAGGTAGAACAGGTAGAAGAGAATGAGGGATTGGAATAAGGACAGTAGAGCACGAGAAGGTTTTGTTTGCATGATAGGTGTTAGATGCAAGTTAAGTGAGAGGGATATGTAGAAGAGAGACAGTTAATAATGGGAGAGATGTATGGGTGGGTAGACAGGGATGTTGCAGGGTGAAGGAATGTGTTAAACGAAAGAAGTGGGTGGGACTAGGAAGCAAGATGAAGAAAGTGATAGGGAGTAGTGGGAGGGGCTGATTATGATAGGGAGTTGTGGTGTGGGAGTGATTAGACAGGTATAAAGGTAGATGTGCTGGGGGCGGGGTGGGATTTGGGGGCAAGGTAGGGGAGCAGAATGAGCCTGTAGAGTAAACGGAGCAGGTAGAGCCAAGGAAGAGAGAAGCCACCCAAAGAAAAGTAATCAGTAATGCAGTCCCATTCAGAACCAAGGGGTTATGGTAAACAGTCAAGAGGTAAGTACAAAAAACAGAATTGCACGAAAGTATATAATGTGTAGGTAATTACTAGTAAAGTTAAGGGAGTAGAGAAGTGTGTGGGACTAAGTGTGAGGAAATGTTCAAGTCAGAGGAAGGCTGGTATGGAATTTGAGTGGATTGTGTGGGATATGTTTGCATATGTATGGGAGTATACTGCCACCTAGTGGTGAAACTACTATAGAAGGTTGTTGGCTGACAATAATAAAAGAGACCGAATGATCATATGTGTCCTCTTACACTGACGTCTTTGGTGTGGAGAGGTCAAGATAGGTCACATGACCATGTGCCTTATAATAAAGGAGGAAGCGAGGGCTGTTCCCCTTTTCTGTTTTTAACCAAATTGATTGCCTTCACGTGTGTTTATTTTCCTCTGTAATGTATGTCTAACCCAACTTTCTTACCCTTAAGATGATACCGCCAACAGGTTATGGGCCCAGGAGGGAAGTAGGAAGCCGATGGCATAGACTATGTTTCGACGGAGATGAAAAGAATTACGAGTTGTGAGAGAAAAAGTTTCTGGGACACCTGCACTTGCTAGGGCTGAAAGACGCCATTTTGTGAAATGTGCAGCAGGAAGCAGAGAATGACAAGAATGTGGAGGAAGGCGATGATGATGCTGAGAAAAATGAGACATATGCAGAACTAATACAGCTCTTAGATGTCAAAAGTTTGTCCCTCATCATGAGAGAAGCCGCAGATGACGGTAGTGAAGTGCTTCAGATCCTGAGAGACCATTATGCTGGGAAAGGGAAGCAATGGGTAATTAGCCTATACACAGAATTAACAAGCCTCCAGAAGGCCACCAGTGAAAGTGTCACAGACTATATTATTAGGGCTGAGCCGGCCATTACGGCACTTAGAAATGCTGGGGAGAAGCTCAGTGATGGATTACTAATTGTGATGATTCTGAAAGGGTTGTCTGAAACTTTTAAACCATTTGCAGTCCACATCACGCAAGATGATGATAAGTTGAGCTTTGCTGAGTTCAAAAAAGGTTGAGAAGCTATGAACATACCTAGAAATTTAATGCCAACGTAAGTAATGATAATGTGATGAAAGTAAGTGGCCTTGGGGAAAGAGTAAAAGCAGAGATTATATGCTATGGCTGTGGCCAAAAGGGACATAAGGCATGACAATGCCAGAGAGAATATAAAGGCCAGAGACAGTGGTGTAGTTTGTGTAAAAACTCTAGCCACAGGGACAATAACTGTAGACGAAAGAAGAGAGAGAATGTGAAACAAGCAACTGACGCGGATGATCACACATTTGTCTTCAGAATGAATGAGAATCAAATTCGTGACTGAAAGCAGAAAGGATTAATGGTGGACACTGGTGCCATGTCACACATAATTAACGACCTGAAAAAGTTTAAATACTTTGATGCAACTTTCCAACCGGAGGAACACATTGTGGAATTAGCTGACAGAACGAGAACCTGTGGAGCCACACATTAGAGAGGTAATGCAGAGGTATGGCTGCTAAACACAGAGGGGCACAAAGTAAAGGTGATGATGACTCGGGCACTGTATATCCCGACGATGCCATAAAGCATTTTTTCTGTTAAGGCAGCAACATCCAAAGGGGCCTTGATCAACTTTAAACAAGGCCGGGACCAACTCATCTATAAAAACGGCAGCAGGTTTGACATAATTGAGTGTGATAGACTCTATTATTTAGACACATATAAAAACGGCACCAGGTTTGACATAATTGAGTCTGATGGACTCCATTATTTAAACACATATGATAAAGAAAGCGATAGTGAGATACATTACGATGCATCTCAGAGCTGTTATGACATTCAAGCATGTCATAAAATGCTTGGTCACTGTAATTTCGAAGATGTGTCAAAATTAGAAAAAGTGGTAAAAGGAATGAAAATTAAAGGCAAAGTTGAGAGACCTAGCCTAGATTGTGAAACCTGTACACAAGCGAAATTGTACAGAGCAGAAATAGAGAACCAGATGCAAGAGCAAAAGTTATGTTTGAACTAGTCCATACTGATTTGGCAGGCCCAATTGAGCCAGTAGCAAAATATGGCCTTAAGTACACTTTAGCATTTACTGATGATTACTTACGTGTAATATTTGTCTACTTTCTGAAAGCCAAGAGTGATACAGTCAAGGCGACTGAAAAGTTTATTGCAGATTCAGCCCCTTATGGGAAGGTCAAGTGTATCAGATCAGATAATGGCACTGAGCTCATGTCAAGAGATTTTCAGTCACTATGGAGTAAAAATGTTATAAGACACAAAACGTCCGCACATTACTCACCCCATCAGAATGGGACAGCAGAGTGAAACTGGAGAACACTGTTCGAAATGGCAAGGTGTATGTTGATAGAGAGTGACTTACCTAAAGAGTTGTGGACATATGCAGTAATGACTGCTGCTATTATTTGCAACAGATGTTATAACAGGCGTGTGGGGCAGACCCCATTCTTCATGCTAACAGGAAAGAAACCTGATCTTTAAAGGATGAGAGAATTTGGATCAGTGTGTTATGCATACAGACAAGATAAAAAGTTAGACCCAAGATGTGATAAGGGGATCTTTGCTGGATATGATAAAAACAGACCATCATATCTGGTCAATTATCCTGACACAGGAAGGGTACTTAGAAACAGGTTAGTCAAGTTCTTTACTAAGAATGTAGCTGAATGCCAGATTCAGACAGACTCAGAAGTGATGGATGAAGATTTTAATACGAGAAGAAGTGTGCATGTTAAGTCAGAATCAAAAGCTGACAGTCAAGACAAACAATAAGGCAGGATATACCTCAGTATAAAGAAAAAATGATCAATTTCAACAATTGGCTAAGCTTCTGGTGTCATTCAAAGGGGATCCAGTGTTTATCAGCCTGGGACGACATGCTCAACAAGCCGATTGTTTCGCAAGAGATGGCTTGCATCTGTCACCCCTAGGCTTTTGAATACTGGCCAAGGCTCTTGCTGCCCCCATAGTGCCTTTTTTAGGCAAGGCTCAAAAGTCAAACCCACCTCTGTAAACAGCACAATTAACAAAAAACTGAGGGTTATGCTACTCAGCGCCAGGAGTTTAAATCTCAAAATGCACACACTCGAAGCACTCCTCAGTATGGAGAACGTCGACATCTGTGCAGTAACTGAAACCTGGTTCAAGGCTCCAGAGAGCACCCCAGCACTACTGGGCTACAACTCGTACCACACGTTTTGGCCACAGAACACGGACCAAAACACAAAAGGAGGGGTGTATCGATATTCATCAAGGATGCCTACACCTCCAGATTAGTGGTGCAGCATGATACCTCTGATATCATCCACGTGCAACTAACATCGGGCAAATCTGCAATGCAAATTGTGGCCTGCTACAGATCACCCTCCATGAACCAGGACCACCACTCCACCTTTCTGGAGACACTGGAAAATGTGAAGGTCCTACCGAACACCCTGATATTGGGCGATTTCAATTACCCTACCATTAGCTGGGAAAACTACTTGAGTACAAACTCCCAGGCTTGGCGCTTCCTGGAATTCATCATCTCAAATGCCCTGGATCAGCTGGTAAACTCCTCTACCAGAGGTAAGCAAACTTCACCTTACTTAAGACAGAGGCAGTAAGTTTCACAGCCCCCACACTAAAGGATAACGCTGCTCAAGATGCAGAAACCTTTACAAATGCACTCTATGAGCACCTACAAGGATGCATGGATTTTGCCATCCCTAGCAAAACCAAGACTCACTCCTCTAAGAGAAGGAAACAAGTTTGGTGGACCCCTGCCATTAACAGGCTATACAATAGAAGGAGGAAACTAGTTCAGAAAAAAAGCAAATTCCCAAGAAGGAAAGACATCCCTGATCAGTATCAGTAAGAAACTAAGGTCCCTCATAAAATCATGCAAGGCTAACTTCGAAAGACAAATAACCAAGGATTCAAAAGACAACAACAAAGCCTTCTTTAGCTATGTTAAGAATCTAAGTGGCAACTCACAGATATGCACTGAACTAGTGCAAAATAGCACAAAATATACTGAACCTACTGATATTGCCAACATCCTGGCAGATAGATTCAGTGCAAACTTCACCCCCCTCTCACCTCCAAAAGGGCCCACAACAATACCGGAAAAGTGTAGTATCCCGGAAATCACAGACGCGCAGGTGAAAATATCCCTTTCAAAAGCCAAAAACACAGCATCAGTGGGGCCAGATGGTGTCCCAGGCTGTGTCTTGCATGAACTACAGAACGAACGAACCCCCCACCTAAACACTGTTCAACTTCAGCCTCTCCACAGGCTACATGCCTATAGAATGGCGCAGAGCAACGGTTATTCCACTCCACAAAGGAGGGGCCACAACTGACCCTGGTAACTATTGCCCCATAAGCCTGACTAGCCTGGTCTGCAAGGCTATGGAGTGCGTCATCATGGAACTCATGACATTGGGAACCTCCAAACACTTGACCCGACCCAGTTCAGCTTTGTTAAGGGTAAATCATGTCTACTAAACCTGGTTGACTTCTTCAAGACAGTCACCAAGGCCATAGACAAAGGAAAGGTTGTTCACATAGCCTACCTTGACCTCGCCAAGGCTTTTGACACCATTCCTCACTCAGGTATTACAGAAAAACTCACCAGCCTGAACATAAACCCCTACATCATGAGATGGGTTGCCAACTGGCTTACAGACAGAACTCACACGGTAAGAACAGCGGGCTCCAGGTCCGACTCTAAACCAGTCACAAGTGGTGTCCTACAAGGCTCTGTCCTGGGACCCCTACTGTTCGGTATATACTTTTCAGAAGTACAGGCAAACACAGGAGGACTATGGCTAACCAAGTTCACTGATGACTGCAAACTGGGAGCCATAATTGACTATCCGGCTGACACGGACATCCTCCAAAAGGGCCTTACTGAGACGGACACCTGGTGTCAAAGTCATGGCCTCAAGCTAAATGCCAAAAAATGCATAGTCATCCCATCTGGGAAAAACAAAACACCCAAGAATTACCACATAGGTGTCAGCCCCCCTAATAGAGAAGAGGTGATAAGAGATCTGGGGACCCAGGTAGATAGTAATCTTTCCTTTGACAATCATATTGCCAAAGTAGTTAGGAAATCCTTCTATGTGGCCCATATAATTACTAAAGGGTTCGCATCTACAAATAAAGAGGTTATAGTGCCCCTCTACTCGTCACTCATCAGACCCATCATAGAGTACAATGCCCCATTTCAAATGTACCTCACAAGACACTTCCAACAGCTGGAGAAATCACAAAAGTACCTCACCAAGAGGATTACTGGCCTCAAACATATGTCCTATGCAGCCCGACTGAAAAAACTCCGGCTGTGCTCAGTGGCATATCACTTACTCAGAGGTGATCTCTGCTTGACTTACAAAGCCATGTCCAACTCAGAATAGATGGACATGCTCCACCTAAAGAAATCCAAGTCACTGCGAGCCACACACTCTAGGGAGCTAAACCTTGCCACAAAAATAAATAGAACATGCTGGAGGGATAGATTCCTGTCACAGAGACTCCCCATGCTTTGGAACAAAATTCCAAACTACATTAGGCAGAGCCCCTCACTAACACTCTTCAAGAGAAACCTTGATGAGTGGATGGGTAACAGAAAATACACCCATGGGATCACTTCATTGCCTCTGCTTGACAGAGGATCAGTTAATTAATCAATGGGGCGGTGAAAGCCGACACTCTGGCTAGGCTTATAAATGCCCTCGAGCAGATAGCCAAGTACCTATCTATGAACCTATGAACTTATGGATACACACTTCTCTAAGAGAGAGAGACAGAAAACCACCTGCATACTTGAAGGACTATGAGTGTAAAGTTGAAGACGACGATTATGTGACAGTTAATGTTGACTATTGTTACCGATAAATATGCAACACACTGCAGAGATTTAAAGAAGCCATGACTTCGTCTAACTAGGAAAAGTGGGTCAAAGCTATGAAGAAGGAACTTAAGTCTTTAAAGGAAAACAGCACATTTACACTCACCACACTACCGGAAGATAAAAATGCAGTGGGGGTAGATGGGTCTTCACTGTAAAAGACAATGCAGACAATACTGAGAATTACAAAGCTAGATATGTAGCTAAAGGCTACAGTCAAATCGCTGGTATAGATTATAATGAAACATTTGCACCAACTGCGAGTATGACATCTGTACGAAGTCTAATGCACTTGGCAGCTCAGTACAAGTTAGAATTGCACCAGATGGATGTACAAACAGCGCATTTACATGCTCCTTTTGATTGTGAGGTGTATATGGAGCAACCTGAAGGTTTTGAAAAGAAATCAAATAATGATGAAAAATTGGTTTGTAAACTGAATAAGTCATTATATGGGTTGAAACAATCAGGGCGTAACTGGAACAAAATGCTGCATGATTATCTTTGTGAAAATAGTTTTATACAAAACCTCGCAAACCACTGTGTATGCACTAGACAAGCTGAAAATGAGAAAACGGTCCTAATTATATGGGTTGATGATCTCATTATAGCAGCTAGTGACAATGATTCACTAAACGATGTAAAGGAAATGCTCAAAGCTAAATTTAAAATGAAAGATTTGGGAAAGCTAAGACATTTCCTAGGCATTTACTTTACCCAGAATAGTGGTTGGTGAAGTAAAGACGAACCAAAAGAGGTACATCACGAAAATTCATGAGAAATTTGGTATGTCTAATTGTAAAGTAAGAAGTACCCCTTCCGAGCAAAAAACAAAATTTGAATGTGACAGTGAATCTACAGATCCAAGAAAATATCATGAGCTTGTGGGTAGTTTCATATATGTTGTGGGTAGTTTGATATTTGTTATGACAAGCATGAGACCTGATCTAAGCTGGATTGTAAGTAAACTTTCACAATATTTGTCACAACCGAGTGAATCTCATTTAACACTAGCCAAACATGTGTTAAGATACTTAAAAGGTACATTGGACAGAGAGCTGTGTTACAAGAAAAGTGAAGGGAAACTTCAGCTTATAGCATACAGTGATGCAAATTGGGCAACAGATCAAAACAATAGACGTAGTACAACAGGTTATTGCTTTAGCCTCAATAGAGACGGGCCTATTATTTCATGGAAATCAAAGAAGCAACAAACGGTAGCTTTATCTACATGTGAGGCAGAGTACATGGCATTGGCAGCAACAAAACAGGAGAGTTTGTACCTTGTGAAGTTGTTGAGTGGACTGGATGGAGGTGCAAGTATGTGCCAGTAACAATATTTGAGGACAATCAAGGAGCAATCACTTTGTCGAAGAATCCAATAAGCCGACAGAGATGTAAACATGTTGACATTAAGTATCATTTTGTCAGGTCAGCACTTAATGATGACAAAATAAGCATTGAATATTACCCGACAACGGACATGGTTGCAGATATCTTTACTAAACCTGCTACAAAATCTATTTATGTATTATGTATTTGGAATGTGAAGGAAAAATTATCCAAAAATATGTTCTTAAAATGTATTTGTATACAGCATAAGAGCAAGTGGGGGTGTTGGCTGACAATAATAAAAGAGAGCGAATGATCGTATGTGTGCTCTTACACTGACGTCATTGGTGTGGAGAGGTCAAGAGAGGTCACATGACCATGTGCTTTATAATAAAGGAGGAAGTGAGGGTTGTTCCCCTCTTCCGATTTTAACCAGATTGATTGCCTTCACGTGTGTTTATTTTCCTTTGTAAATGTATGTCTAACCTGACTTTCTTACCCTTAAGATGATACCACCGACAAAGGTACGAGTTTAATAGGTAAAAAGGTTGGCGAGGCAAAGAAAGATGACAGGGGAGATATGGACTAAAGCAGGCTGCTAGCATTATGCTGCGAGAACACTGGAACAACTAAATCATACCATTTAACATGAGTTAAAAACAGTACATGGTAAAACATATACACACTGTTAGATTTGTAGGGGTAGGCAGGCTATAATGACTATGTTGCAGATTCACAGTAATTTGGCTAGTCCCAGCAGGTCTTCCAGTTCAGATGCTGTTAAAAAAGGCAGGGAATGCCCGACGGAGATGAGCAGGAGTAAGCTGTAAGGGAGAGAGAGAGAGAGAGAGAGAGAAAGAGCTTGTTGTAGTAATTCAAGAGATAAATCAAGAGGAACAGCTAGAAGAAAAGATGGGAGGAAGAGTGTGGTAGAGATGTAAGAAAGGAAGCAGGAAGAGAAGGCTATGTAGAGGGAGGGGAAGGAGCTAGGTTGTAGAAAATAGGATGCAATAGAAGGAATGAGAGCAGTTCAAACTTGGGAAAAACAGCAGATTAAAGGAATGCAGTAAGTTAAAAAGTACAATATGCAGATTTAATTAGGAGAAAAGTTGCTTTAAACATACAATATGTAGTGGAACAAAAACAATGCTTATGTCACACAATATGCAGTTGAATACTTTAACATTTGGTGTGGTCAGGCAGAATAATACATCTTTTATAGCCTATATGATATTTAGAGACAAGCATTTAGCAATAACAACAAGTTCCTAGACACTACAGTACACTGACGCTCTATTCTAGGCACTTTACAAAGCCAGACGCTTTACAGTTTCAACAATGCACTACCTAGGTCCTTGAACATTTAACAGTTTAAATTAAGTCTGACATTTAACAGTTTAATTTAAGTCTGACAAAGCCACTCTATTTTAGGCACTTTACCATGCCAGATGCTTTACAGCTTCAAAAGTGCACTACCTAGGTCCTTGAACATTTAACAGTATAATTTAAGTCCAACAAAGCTATCTAGGAGGAATTAAACCATACATGTAGGGTTTAAAAGGATTAGACAAGCTAACTACTGAGCTAGTATATATAATGCACGCATTTTAGAGCGGCACATTGAAAGCTGTGGCTGTTTATAGAGTTAACATAAATGGCGGTAAACAGGACTGAGTTCAGAACCAAGCAGGTGTGAGATTAAGCTGAATTAGTGCAGGCAGTGGAGGAAATGGAGTCTAAGAATGCATGAAGTCAGCGAGAAATGAGTGTATATGTTGGCGGTGTGAAGTATAGGGAAGTATGAGGTCTGTGAGTGTGTAGGCAGGCTGTTGGTAGGCTTGTGTAGCTGCAAGCTAGTGTAGGAGTTTGAAGCTGCAGGAAAAAGCTCCCCGGTAGATGCCTATGCGAGCATGTGGCAAACTGTGTTTCACAGAGTATATGTGCAGTAGGCTTGTCTAAGTAATGGGGTGAACAGTTTCCCTTCCAAATCCTATACAGCCAAAATGGCAAAGTGAAACACTGACTTGAGTACAGTAAAATGAAGATTACTACAGCACATTTATCGCTGACCGCCAATGGCAAGAAATGCAACTACATGAGATCCAAAAACACGGACTGAGACAGTCAGCACAACATAGAATATAGTAAAAAACCCTAAGACAGTAGCAAAGCACTTAGGCACTCCAAGTGAGCAGACAGTTATCCTACATTAATACAGCATACTGACTTACCGACAACGGAACAAGCAGCCTAACCACAGGGCTATCAGTAAGAGTTTGGGCAGTATTTCAAAAACGGCACCACAGGTAGCACCACTAAGTTATAGACTTTGGGGAGGGAGTTAAGCTGGAAGGGAAGGGGAGTGAGGGAAAAAGGTGTCGGAGAGGGAGGAGAGGAGGAGGTGAGATAGAGAGACAAGGAAGAGAGAAGCCACCCAAAGAAAAGTAATCAGTAATGCAGACCTATTCAGAACCAAGAGGTTATGGTAATAGGCAAGAGGTAAGTACAAAAAACAGAATTGCACAAAAGGAATTCTGTAATTCTGTAAAAACATTACGAAATCCAGGTATAAAGAGCAATTCATGCCCTCATCCTGACAAAACTCCACTTGAAATAGGGATCTTTTTAATTCTTACTTTATTAATGCTATAGTACACATCACTGCTTCCTATCCCCAGTCTCATAACCCCAGTAACCCTGATACTCCATCTAAAGTACCCAGTCAGACTATTTGCACTATACCCTCCCACTCTACCAACTCTACACCTACATTCACTTTTATAATTATCCCAACCACCACAGTAAAAACACTACTGCTTAAGCAGAAACCATGCTCTATTGCTCTTGACAATCTACCAACACAATTCACAATTCTTAAAGATACCTGCTGAATCTATTGCTATAATGCCTTCCATGCATTTAAATCAGCTACTACACAGCCAAAGATTAAAGGTGGAGGTGTCTCAATTTACATCAAAAATAATTATACCTCAAGGCTGGGCAAACAGCACAATGCACTTCAGCATCTCCATGTTCAAACCACCATAAGCAAAATCCCATACCACTTGCTTGCAAGCTACATGTCCCTTTCTATGACCCAGGAAAACCCATAACAAGCTTATTAGAAGCACTCATATTGCAACCCAATGATTTTGTAAATACAACTTCCCTGGACTAGATTGTCAATAAGCCAACTAGAGGCACAAACATACTGAATATTGTCCTCACTAAAATGGGAAAGCTTCCTACCTCCTGGTGTAATGTTATGTCTGGTAAAGTCAGAAAACAGAAATGGTCTCTTTTGAAGTAAAAATAAAACCTAGATCCCCAGCTAAACCTGGAATGTTCAGGAACTACCACCCCAGTAGAATCATAACATCAACATGCTATATAACAGAGGGAAGAAAATCATGGCAAATATTAGTAGGTGATAGTAGTAGCATCCAGCAGGATAAAAGCACTCTTATCAAGCTAAACAAACAACTCAGAGGACAAATAAAGTCTACCAATGTCACATTTGAGGCAAATTTGGCCTCCCACGCCTAGGAAATCCACAAGGCATTATTTAGCTATGTCCGCAATCTTAAAGGAAATATACAATTGTTTGAAGAACAAATTGTTACTGGAGCAAAATATACTCAGTCAGAAATATACCAAACCTAGTGGCAGACAAATTCAGCACCAGCATTACCCTTCTCTACTCCTGAACCTCCCCTTAGGAAATACTATCAAATATATAACCCCCCTGCTATAACTAGGGGACAGGTCCTTAATGCTTTCTCTAAGTCCAAGAACACTGTATCAGTGGTCCCAGGCAATATCCCAGGATGCCTTCTAAATAGCAGAAATCATGACCTATCATGCCCTCTGCAATTACTATTTAAACATAGCCTGCAAAGAGGCATTGTGCCTTAGGAAAAGACAGCACAACAGTCTTCTCTCTGCACAAAGGTGGGCCATCTACAGACCCTGGGAACTACAGTTCCATAAATCTCACTAGTTTCATATGCAAAGCCATGGAATGAATTATCATGGAAATCATCAATGATGGAAAAGGAAACCTACAGACACTGGACACAACCAAGTTTGATTTCGTCAAGAGCAGGTCATGCTTACTCAGTCTGGTGGACTTTATTGTCTTTAATTTTTCTCTTATCCAATACTGTCAGCAGTGTACAATTGCTCCCCTTATTTCACACCAATGACTGATTCATTATACTGTCAGGAAAGAAGCCAGGCACCTCAAACCCAGGTGAGGGCCCTATGGTCTTTTAACTCCCTGGCTAAAGGACCTCCTTCGACTCAACTCTTCCCACCCATTCCCTGTGGATGGCAAGAGTTTCATAGTAGAGAGACAGCCAGACCTCTGGAACCAGTTGACTCCCCTCCTAAGCCCTGACTCTCCAAACCTTGAGGCAGTTTTCTTGAGCTCTACAAATGATGCCTGCTATTGGAAGCATACATGTATGCACACTCACATCTTTACCTGGCTTGGTACTATGTACCCTGGGCAGTATGTGCTCAGCATACTCTTTCCCATTGGTGGAACACCTAAAGCTCTCACCAGGTATCACCTTAGTAGAAGGCCACAGTCACATCCCTTTCTTCAGGTTGGGTGAGTTGGCAGTTATTGTGTTCTGCTGTCTTTTGTGGTCTGTCACTCCCAGTATCACTTTTGCTGACCAAACTTGGATCATCTGGGTCACAGTTCGGACTTCATCCATCTACCATATAGGAGCCAGACTGATTATCAACAAATTTAATCCATTTCATTGATTACTACAACTCACCTACCATTTATCACATCTCTGATTTGACTAGAGTATCTTGATTAAATCCACTCCCATCTCAGCAGTAATTAGTGTTACTGATGAAGCCAACCTGTATTGCAAGCAACTGGTTTACTACCATTCCTCACCTTCTGAGAATAATTTGCCAAAGTGACTTCAGACCTACGTGGTATATCATTTGTCTTACCCCAGTATACATTTCTGGACATTTAAAACACAATATCTCAACATGAATGAGGTTCACAATGTTTACTATGTAAAAAAACAACTATTAGGTACTTAGTATTATGTACTATGTTGAATATCCACTAATATGGTAACCTTGTCTTGTTGCATCCTACCCTTCCCACCTTCCCCACTGTGCCAGACCATCCCAGAAGCAACCTCCAATGCATTCTGCAGTGCATTCAGCTTGCTGTATTTAATGCAACTGCATGTTTTATAAACTTTAGAACAGTCTGGTGAAAATGTATTAAGTTCTTCTATTTTCTTCTGGATGCCCATGTAACTGGATATTTAAGCTATACGTTATAACTGTTTTAATTAAACTTTAATTATACATCACAGTTGCTGCTTCATAGTGCTTGGATCAGAGTTTCAGTTCAGAGTCTTTGCATCTTCTCTCTGTCCATGTGGGTTTTCATCAGGTGCTTCATATCACTACAACATGGCATATGTCAACTGGCAATCCTCCAAACTACCTATAGATATGTGTGTTCTTGAGGTGAATGAGCTTGTATGCCCATCCTGCCATAGGCTGTCTCTCCATCCATAATTACTGCTCCCCGAAAACCATGAAAGGAATTCAGTGAGTAATCACAGAATGAATGAGTGAATGAATAAATTAATGTATGAAGTATAAATGGTAATGCAGTGAGCTGCAAGGAGGACTGGCTAGCTATAGGGGTCACAGGGCTGAATTCACACCAGTGTGTCCCCAACTTCCAGAAACAAACAGTTACAAGAAGAACAGAATGGGTTAGCATCCTTTTTCTGAAGAATACAAACTCTGAAGCTCAAATGTATGCCACTATTTAGTGACAGCAATCCTCAGTAGTTTGTCTGAAACCATAGATTTTATGAGGAACAGACCAAAAATATGAAGCAATAATCTGGACGTCTTGTGAAAATCTAGACAATTGAGAGATATGAAAAGAAGAGTAAACATAACGGCCTGTGGCACACTTCCTCAGTGATTGCTAAGTGTTTTACGGCTTTGAAAGTCAGGAAATTACTTAGCAACCCCCCCCCCCCCCGTAACTAGTAATACATGCAACAGATAAAGCTCCATGTACTGCAAAGAATTATGATTGTGTCACTGATCATAATCTTAAACTATGTGTTCTTGGCAAGGAAGCCAAGAATAACCTCTCAGGCTTCACTCTTGAGGTGAATTTTCTAGCATCCATGTCTTAAGCACATAATAAGCAGGTTATGATCAGTGACACAATCATAATCCTCTTTATTTTTTAACAAGATGCAGTGTTAATAAGTTTTTTCCATTAGCATGCTCTATTTTATTAGTTAGAAGTTATGACATCACTGACAACAGTTTAAGGTTTTTATGATAGTCAGATATAATTTCTATCCGTGACATAATGACTGATAACTGGTGATAATTTCAACATGACACAATAATAATAATGAGAAAAAGCTCTGCAGTTGTGCTTGATCCCCCTTTTGAAAAGCAGCTGGAATGGTTTGCACAGGCCTGCAGACTTTTACAACATCCCAGAACCAGAATATTATAAAGTAATTAGAACCATAAGTGTTTCAATTAGTGCTTATGTGATGGGGGCTGAGGAAGCAGGTTTACAAGTATTTCAACAAATTATAGTACTACAGCCTTTACAAATTGCATAATAATTTAATTTAAAACAGCAGCACCATCTTCTAATTGACATTCCCTACCCTAATAGTTAAAACAGTTTGTGTTATATGGAGCCTCTAGAATGGTTCTCTCACTGTATATATATATATATATATATATATATATATATATATATATATATATATATATATGCCTTCAAGCTGTGACAAACAATTAGATCCCTTTGATAATTATTAATATAGGCATGATTTTTTCTGGCCCAGCGGTGTTTATGATACCAAGTAAAGGTGGAAAAAGCAGCAGATATCTGAGAAACAGGTGAGTTGTATTTATCTTAAGCGTTACTTCTTAAAAGACTGCCGCAGAAAAACAGCATTGCCTAAATATACCATATATTTCTTTTAGCTGTGAGAAGCATATTGCAGGCATGTTTATTCTAGATGATTGATGCATGGCAGAAAATGCTCATAGCCATATTCTTCAAAAATGCTCATGACCTTTGCATATGGATCTGTCAGTAATACACTTCTTACTTTCTGAGAACAAGGCACAGCTACATCTTAAATAAGCCTCTCTGCCTTCTACAAAAGAATAACTGTGTTAAATAAGGCTTTCATCCATTTTCAAAGTGTCATAAAGAAAAGGAATTCTTATACTGTATAAACTTAAAACACTTTATATTGTGACTGAGTGCCCTGATGATTCAGAAATAGTCCCATGTACTGAACAGGTAAAATTCCTATGTTAAATGTAAATAAGATAAGGGAATTAATATCAGGCGATCATTTTATAGACATGTACTTAATTGTTTTGTGCCAAAGAAATGTTAAATGAAGATCCATATGAAAAGTTGAGAGGAATACAGCCTTAATTTACAGATCAGTACAAAATGACAGTTAGCCAAGCAAATATTTAAATGTAAAACTGGAGGTGGCTGCAAAAGTAGGGGACAGTCATTCTAGTTCTAGCAAATAACTCATGATAAATTAAATATGCAGCAGTTTTCTAGAAAGGGGTTTGTGCATGTGAGTTTTGTGTGCCCGCAAATGTTACTACTTATTAATATGTGTTATTATAGTATATGTTATGTTTCTGAAATAAAACTGCACTTCCAATAGTAAAAATGATTGATGTTAAATTATTTATGCTTATTAAATCAACGGATGCATGCATCACTTAAAAATCTATGTCTTAGTTTGAAATACAATTGCCTAGTTAGTTCTCTGCTTTCTTTTTCTTTCCTTCCTTTTTCTGGGCTTTTATAATGGAAGACAAAGTATCTAAAACAATTTTCAGCAGAAATATCTGGTAAACAAAGTGGATGTTAAAAGGTAAGTGAAATAATGAAATCAAGATTAACATTGTGAGACATTAGAATGTTTAATGTTCCACCAAGCATAAACTGGGCACCTGAAGCAACATAACACAAGGATAAAATTCAATAAAATTGCCAGGTCTGCAAAAAATGTGGAACCAGCCCAGGCAGGAGATATTAATCTCTATCTAAATAATACTAGTACATCTGATACCCCTAAAAAGTGAAATTTTAAACTCCCATAGTAATAAACCACCAAGGGCAAATATAAAGAATGCAGATAGGGACAGTTTGTTTATCTGTCATACATCCATTAGAAGCTTATAAAGTCAGTTTAGGGAAAAAGCTGCCCTCTACAAAAGAAAAAGAACATTTCCAGTTTAATGCTCTGTGGGTACTGTTTAGCAAAGATAAACATTTCAGAAACAATAGATATGTTCAAAGTATAGAGAAGAAACTTCATTGGTACATTGTATAGTAAAACTTAAAGTGTATCTTTCAAAAGATCTGTAAAATGAAAAAGGGTCAAAATTGAACATTTCAGAAAAGAAACAATGACTTTACTTCCCATAAGTATACAAAAATTCACTAAATTTTCTGGGCAAAAACCTAGCTCAAACAAAGGAAATAAATAGCTCCTCTAGCTAGATAATCCACAGTGACCGAGTAATCCTATCACATCTAAACAAAACATTATAAAAAATTAACTGGTACATTCCTACAAGGGGATGTCTCTGAAGAAAAAAAAACTGTCCATTGCCACAAAGGAGGTAATTCACTTGAGAAACTACACTGTTGGTGTAGTAAAATGGTAGGGGATTGCACTAAGTATGAGTTTATTTACACAAAATGTACAACAGTTGGGGGTGTGGTAAGCCCACAGGAAAATGGTAGCTTAATTTTCTCATTCTCATGTGATTCCATAATCGCTTAAAAAAAAAAAACAAGATCTTAATAGTAAATATATAATATATACATGTAGATATAGATATAGATATAGATATAGCTAGATATAAATTATTTGAACAGCGAATTTGAAAGTGCACTCTTTACCTCTACCAAGTACATGTTTACATAAAGTTTTTGTTTCCAACTTTCTCCTAATATCGGAGAGGTGGTTATTTTAATTTCCTATTAGTTTTGCCTACATAGTAAGCATTGCATGTTTGGCATAAATCTAGGTTCACTATAATCTCATGTTACAGTCAGCATAGGCTCTAAGATGAAAAAGTTTGCCATTGAGAGAGTGTTCAAAGGTCTTCTCTGAATAAATACTCTTACAAAAAATACAGGTGTTACATAGATATGTAGTACTCTTCTGTGTGGTATATACACACACACATATATATATATATATATATATATATATATATATATATATATATATATATATATATATACATATAGTCTGTTAATTATAGCCTATCTTTAAAGCTAGGTTTAAAATCTGGGAACTTATTCATATTAGAGGTGGGTAAACTATCAAGAATATACCAATTGTTTTTAATTATGTTCTGAATCAAATGTGTGTCGAGTATCTTCATACTTGTGTTTATTTACATTAGTATTTGTAGCTAAACTTTTGTCTAAATTTTTATTATCATTTATATTGTCATTACCTTGGTTTATATTGTAACCCATTTGCTTCAGAAAAAATAGGTCTAGACAGACCACCACAAGTTTCAAATATTGCTTGTTTTTGTTCTTTTCTCATATTACTATCATGACCTCTGGCATGAAACTTCTTAATAACATAGCCTAGTTGTTCATTCAATATGGCATCATCATTTGTGCTTAGCCTGGCATGCGTCACCATCCAACTCTTGAGAATAGTAGAGAACATAAAAGGTGAATGCATGCTATTTCTATGCAAGTAGCTGTTCTTCTTAACTTGTTTTTTTTTATATGCAGTTGTATTAATACTCCCATCAGGCATTTTTATTAATTTAATATCTAAAAATTCTATTTCTGAGAAAGAGACATATTTCTTAAATTTCAAGAAGTGTCTTGTATTTGTAAGATATTCAACAAATTAATCAAATTTTAATTCACTATCATTCCAAATGATGAAAATGTCATCCACAAAGTACTTATATAGTAAACTATTATGTCCAAACATATTCTTGGCAGAGAAGACATGTTCTTTTTCCCACACCTCGAAGACATATTTACATATGTATTTGCAATGGGGTGCCCATAGCTACTCCATATTTCTGTAAATAATATTTCCTTTTCTATATAAATGCATTATTATGCAATACCACATCCAACAAGGTACATAAAATATTGATTTTTAAATTACTCTTATTTGTCTGTTTACTGAAGTCATTTTAAAAAATCAAGCCCTCTGTCATTCAGTACCATAGCAGAAAAAGATTCTACATCAAGTGTTGCAAACATATATGAAGAAATTGTGTTTTGATCAGACCAAACCCAAAGATGTTTTAGGAAATCCCTGCTATCTTTATATAACTATGTGATTTAAGAAGGACTGCCTTCATGTTTGCTTCTAAATATTTAGAAATGTCTTCAATAATCCATCCTCTACCAGATACTGTTGCTCTAATAGTTGGTTGTTCTAGCAACTTGTGGATTTTGGATAAACCGTAATATAATAGGTATGGCAGGATGAGGTATATAAAAGAAATTTAATAAATCGGATGTCAAATAGCCATCTATGAACATTCCGTATATGTGGCTTTTCACTTTTGTAATAACATCATTAATTTTAACTTTTGTATTTTAATATATGTGTCAGAATCAAATAATAAGTGAAAAATGGCATCATCATATTTCCTTTTACCCATTATGACAACAGTTCCAACTTTGCCTGCGTTCTTAATAACTAGTTTGTCATTACTCATGAGTGAATCAGTTCTACTTGTTCATCAGTTTTAAATTGTAATAATGAACTTTATTCTGATTCTGAAACAAGTTATAAATGTCCCTTTCACATGCTTGTTGAAAAATATTCACTACCTTATTATTTTTAGGAATAAACATATTTAAAGTTCTACATTCATTTCAAGTAATATCATTATTTTTAGGAAATAACATTTTTAAGTTGAATGTTCTAGTAAATAAATGTACCTGTTTAATGGTTAATGGTTTCTCTCACAGGCAGAGGGACATCCTTCAACAGTTGTAGAAAAACCTACTAGATCTTAGGTAGGTATTATAGACATTTGTTTTTTTCTGGTAACTACAGGGTGCATTTATCCACTAGAGTGGATTTGTTTTGATTTCACATGATTCTTTAATCAGCTTGCAGGCCATGGTTGGTATTGCTACATCACAATCTTTGTTTTCACAAAGTAAAGGCATGTCTGGAATACTACATTGCCATTTAAAGCAACTTATGAACTATGGTGAGAACCCATAATAGCCTGAAAGGCAATATGAGTTCTACTTTGGATGTTATGTCTGCAACAGGAGGAATGATTAAAGACTTTGATACATTACTTCTCAACTTGAAGAACAAATAGTTTTCACACAAGGAATTACATTGAGACCACTTTAGTTCTGATACCTATCCTGCCCTAGATATTATACCTCAAGGGGTGCATATACTAAAGATGTTGACATAGGGGCACACCTATCCAGCTCTTCTACCCCACTGGTAGTTAGACAACCTGAACATAAGTTGCAATTACATGAATGTTTTTAAATATTTAAGAGCAATTATGACTGACGATGCACATTCTCTAAAACTGATAAACCATACTTGCTATACCTTTAAATCTAGAGATGTGGGCAATGTTACTGACAGCGTGTCTGCTATTGAGCAGCATTTAATATTGACTAAGAAAAGGAAATTAGAGAGTGAAGTAGTTTTAGTTACAGAAGAGCACAGAATGTGAAGCAAAAGACAGTCTATAAACAATAGAATATATATAAATATAAATAAATACGACAGATACACCACACAGAAGAGTGGTACATGTAACAAACTGTATTTATTGTAAGTGTATTTATTCATAGAAGACCTTTGTATACCCTCTCAATGGATTTTTTTATTATCTTTGAACCTATACTGATTGCAACATAACAAATTTAGTATCTTTATTCTTATGTCAAAAGTGTGGTAACTACTGTGTATTAGAGGTAGTGATTATGTTTTGGAAACACAAAATGCAGAATACAGATGAATTTGTCAACTTTGTGCTGATATGTTGCCAGGTTTAAATGAACTTGAATACATTAAAGACAAGACAATACAGAAATTAACTATCCATCAATGGATTTATTATATATATATATAATATATGGTTAGCTATCAAAACATCTACTCTTCATAACATCTAAACTCAAAACATCAAGACCATAACATCTAAACTTCAAAACATCTAAAACTCATAACATCGAATCTCAAAACATTGAAAATTACAAAGCAACTATAAATAACATCCCACAGAGTTTTTACTATGTTTATCCAAGGGGACAAGCCCCCTTGCACCCCCCATGTGGGAGGCTCCCCCCCCCCACTCCCCTCGGAAATTAAATATACCAACACCAAGTTCACACTACAGTAGAGGAAAAAGTTAAATCCCTAACCCCACTGTAGTGTGACCTTGGAGTTGGTATATTTAATTTATGGGGGGTGTGGGGGGTGCAGGGGGGCTTGCTCCCCTACATAAAGGTTGCAAACAGTGTGCGGGATGTTATTTATAGTTGCTTTGTAGTTTTCAATGTTTTGAGATTCGATGCTATGAGTTTTAGATGTTTTGAAGTTTAGATGTTATGGTCTTGATGTTTTGAGTTTAGATGTTATGAAGAGTAGATGTTTTGATAGGTAACTATATATATATATATATATAAATATATATATATATATATATATAAATATATATATATATATATATATATATATATATATATATATACGTTGTCTGATCTGTGCTTAACTGTTTTAACTTATTTACAAAAATCTAGTTGCTATTTTTAGGAAAGGAATGCTGTTTGACTGTATGCACTATTTGAGTTATAGCAAGTACTATTTCTTTAAATGTTTAAAAATTCTTCCAGTGAATGGATGATGTTGTTGTACCACTGGACTGCTTTTATCTTTTAAAAGTTTGCTGTTTGGTTTATATCTGCTTGACCTGAAGAAGCATGGTTGTGAAAGCATTTTTTGCTTGTCATAAAAGCATATTTTTATCAGCTTTGTTTCATTGCTAACTACTATGTTTCTGCATAAGCTATAGCTAATTTACACATTAATAGAGAGGTACAGGGTGTAGTACAATGTAAAACAGTACACATTCTCATTTTGTGCTAAGTGTTTACAGAAGGTAATACATGGATAGTGTGCAAGTATGTGACTTGTGGTACTCACAAGTTAGAGGTTATAGGTTTAAGGCCAGAGTTAAGTAGGTATTGCATACTGGGAGATAGATTTTGCAGAGTGTTGTTACAGTGTAGTGTGCATTAAATTATAGGGGCAAGAAAGATTGGTTGGGAAATGATAGGTGGGAAGAAGATAGGGCTATTGAGGATATTAAGAGGAAAAACATGGTTAAAAGGATTGTGCAGGCTGTTAATTACCTAGAAGAATCACAGCTGCATAGCCAAGATGACAGAAAGTACTCTGTCAATTTGATTTTGAAAGCTTTGTAGCTTGCAGATTGTTTGACAGCAGATTGGAGAGCAGTCCATAGGTTGGATACACAGCTGGGTTTACTGCTGGCAAACAAGAGTTTGTCTTTGGGGCAGAGAGATCTATTGGGATGATAGGAAATACTTTAGTGTTGGGTATTTGTATTGAGCTGTGTGTAAGTAGGAGCTGCCTATGATGAAGATAGTGTGAGAGTTCCATCCAGCTAAGATTTTATACTGCCAGACAGTGGTGAATTTTATAGTTCTAGTTAATGCAAAATGGGTTATTTTATTAAAGCTTTGTTCAAGTTTTGATTGTACATTAGTTTGAAGGTTTGTAAAAAGTGGTAAGGCATACAAAAGGGTGGGGCAAAAGTAGGTTTTTGCTAATATGACTCTGGTGCTATCTGCTATAAATGATTAACCTTGTTTTTTTATTACACATTGTATATAGAGGTTGAATTTTATTTTCTCAGTTGTTATTGGTAATAATTTTGTTTGAGCAACCTGTTCAATTGTGGAAATGTTAGAGAGGTAATTTTTATTGCGAGTTACTGTTAGTGGTGAATAGCAGAGGTATAGTTTTGTTAGGGTTAGTTAGGGTTAAGAAAGATTTGCTAGTTGTCAAGCCAGGATTCTACAATGGGAAGGATTCTTGAATATAAGAACTAAGAACAAAGGGTACATAGTACCTTACATCAATATGTTCTAATGAGCATATATATTAGAATGCCTTTGTTAGGCTTCCATACATTAATTAGTCTAGACACTTTTTTATCAGTTACCTTGTGTTCTGAATCTTGTTTTATAAATCAGTTTAGAATAGAAGTAATGCTACACAGAAGTTAGTTTCATATCTTACAGGTTCATAAGTTCAAGTGTATACTAATGACCACGGGGACCTTTATAATCCTAGCCATGTATCCCAAATGCATCCCACAATTTTTTTGAGCTTTAGAAGTTATTTTAAGGATATACAGAAGCCAGGGAATGACTTACAGACTTCCACTGTCCATTTATTTTATTTATTTATTTATTGACATTTGGTGACCAGGAAAGTCCGACTGCATCAGAAACCCATTTTCAGCAGAGGCCCAGGGAGAAAAGCTCCGCAGTACAAAGTTTAAACAGTAGAAATTTAAACAATTTTAATATTAATATTTAACATGCATTTGTAACCATAGATTAGCAAACAAAATTTGCAAAAGAATGTATAAAAATTGTATGCTCAGGAAAAGATTAACCTTTAAAATTCTTAACGAAGTAGGTTGACAAATACACTTTAGAGGGAGAGCTTAATTAATGAGCTGTCAAATAAGTTTTGTGAATAAAAGTTTTGACTTTTAAGTATTTGGGGTTAAAGAGTAGTATAAGGAAGTCGAGCATCAGTAGTGATTGAATTTAGGGATAGGAGATGAGTATAAAGATGATGGGGAGATTGTGTAAAAAGGTTGCTTTGGACTGCATCGAGGGAGTTAATAGTAAGGGAATGGCTAAAATTAGATATGTCTGTGGCTAAGTGTAAGTGAAGAAGTTGATCAGGATGAAGTGAAAAGAAGTAAGTATAGGGGGAGCTCAAGATGTAGTGGAGGATGGAAGTACTAATTGTAAACTTAAAAGATAAAAGTTATAATTTATAACAGTTTACAATTTATTCAGTATGTAAAATGGCAGTATATCCTGTAATGGAGGGAAACTGTGCTTTTCCTTTTCACAAATTTACTAATATAATGCTCTGTTACATACAGATTGTAAGGGAGCAAAGCTACAATACATGCACATACATGGTTCTTGTTTCTTTCTAGGGGCAATGGTAATGGGAATTATAACTGACTGCATGACTATGCGCTACACACAACACAGTTTATAGTGGTCTTACATATGTAATTGTATTGTAAGACATGGTACTCAGCTGTCCCTTCACAGTGTGTACTACTAGTACTACTGTAAACAAGGCATCTGTGGCTCTTATATACACAAAAGCTATTTACACCAGGTTTTACTCAATGTACGCACCACTTCTTTTGCTACTTTAGTGTCTTAAAACAATTTTGGATGTTCATGTTTAATGGTAGTGATAACACTATGGAGGTTATTTATTTATTTATTTATTTTACATGACATTTGTTGACTGGGATTGTCTGACTGAGCTGAAGAGCCCTTTTTCAGTGGAGGCCCAGGGAGAAAAGCTCCAACATATTATACAATTTTCAGTATAAATTAGCATTAAACAGCAATGTTATAGGGTTATTTATTACAAGGCATTAAGTAACAATACAGTGTTATACAGTGTCAGTAATCAGGAGTATAGCAAAACTATTTCAAGATGCATAAAATGAAATATGTCATTAAGATAAATATAGTTTTGGGGGTAGATTGTTACAAAAACCCAGTTTTATCATAATGTAGTTGCATGAAGGCAAGCCAGTTACAATAGAATGTTTCTCTGAGGCAATTTGCTTAATAGATTTTAGAAGACAGTAGAAAGAGTAGTCAAGGAAGATTAGAGAGAGCTAGTGAGAAGAGTGAGTTAAGGGCAGAAAGCAGATTAAGGTATGAGAAGTAGGGGATGTTTAAGGAGGGAGAGTGCAGTGGTAGGACCAGTGACGTTTAAAGTGCTCTTTGGTGACTGTCTTAAATTATTTAGGATGTGTAAGGGTCCTGATTTCTAGTGGGAGCCTATTCCAGGCAATAGTGGGGTGATAGCTGTACATGTTGTGTCCAAATTTAGACTTGGGTTTGTAGATTTGTAGTAGGTCTTGGTTAGAGCTTCAGAGAGGTCTGGAGGGAGAATAATGGGAGACGAGAGGGGATTGTGCTGGCCAGTAGGACGGCTGGTATAGGAGAGAATGGATGATCTGGAGCTGAGAGAGAAGAAGCTGGTGGGGTAATTCAAGCCAGTTTAGGCATTTTAGACAGGCAGTAATGGGATTTGTAGGTTTATTGGGCAGTAAATCTAGCTACTTTGTTGTAGGTACATTTGAGTTTGGTCAGGAGTGCTGAGTTAAGATTTGTGAGAATTTGAGAATTGTACATTAGACTGGGTAGAAGGTAGATAAGAAAGAGAGAGTAATCTTGGATTCAGAGCTAAGGAATTTATTTTGTTACAGTAAAGGAGCTCTAGTTTTGAATGAGTCTTTTTGATACAGTTATTAACATGCAAGTCAAATTTAAGCTGATCGTCGATGGTTATGCCTGAGAGCTTAGTGCTGGATTTTACCTGAATGGGAGTGTTATTAAGGGACTGTATGGAGAAATAGGGTTTAATATTGTTGAAATTTTTAGGTAGGAAGAATAACAGCTTTGTTTTTTTAGTGTTAAGGATGAGCTGGTTGTTGGGGAGCCGTGTTTCAACTAAGTTAAAAGATGCCTGAGTGGCTGAGAAGAGCTTAGAAGGAGAGTTGGTTGTGGTGATTACTGCAGAGTCATCTGCATATTGCACTAAAGAGGACTGTGGACAGGAGGTATAGAGCTGATTAGTAAAGATATTAAAAAGTAAAGGCCCTAGGATAGACCCTTGAGGTACACACATTTTTACAGGGAGGGGAGGGGAGAGTGCAGAGTGCCATCTCACTGACTGAGGTCTATCAGTGAGGTAGCTGGAGAACCATCCAACAATATCAGAGGAGAAGTTGAGATTATGCAGTTTGTGCAGCAGAAGAGAGTGTGAGACAGTGACGAAAGCTTTTGAGTGGTCCAAGAATAGGCAAGAAATAAGTTTATGGTCATCCATGGCTATAGAGACAGTGTTGAGGAAGGATAATAGAGCTGTAGTGGTGCTATGTTTGGGTCTGAAGCCATGTTGAGTGGGTGTAAGCAGATTTTCCTGTATTCGATACTGTATAACTTGTTTATGAATACATTTTTCTAGTACTTTAGAGAGAGGGGAGAGGATAGCGATAGGTCTAAAGTTGGAGATATCAGATGAGTTACCTCCTTTGTGTATAGGTAGAGTGTAGCGTTGTTTCCAGATGGAAGGGACTTTAGATTCAGAGTTATCATCTTCCTTTATTATTTGTGTATTAATCTTTTGAGTATTGACCTTCACACTCAATAGCAATGTATTATTCATCTCTAGGAGCTGGTATATTACCCTGACCGCTGGATATGTTTTACATCTCTAACAGGTCACATTGTCTTATTTTGAAAATGATGAAGCTGAGTTGTTTCTACATTTATGAAGCAGGTATGACTTTCTGATCACTGTACTAGTATACGGTTTTATGTGTTTGTTTATCTATTTATTTTATCTGGGCTAGGCATAGCAGAGTGAGCTAATTAAGAAAAAAGCTCCAAACAGTAAAGTACAGAAACAGTATGTAGAATGATAATGTAAACATGACAAAACAAATATTTACAATATATATACATATTCAATGTTCAATATACATATAAAGAAGAGATAAAGCAAAAATATGCAATCAACATTTGGATTTATTTTGTAAACTGATTAATTTAATAGGTAGGTGCTCATTATGAAATTCATTTAATAAGTCAGTGAATCTCTGCTGTTACTTTGATTTTATTGTTATTTTACAACTCTTTTAGTTTTGTTGTTATGTTAGATGTATTATGTCTTAAGATGATTATTTTCTCACTCCAGATGTTGGATAACACCAGATGGCTTGGTTGTTTTGGAATCTGTGTTCTACTAGTGAAATACAGTTATGAAGGTTAGTGCAAATATATTCTTTCTTAGCTGACTTTTATTTTCTTTCTGTTGTCTATCACAACAGTTTGAAGACAGGGCAGAATTTCATCACACTGGGTGAGGCTAATTGCTGCTTTTAGCTAAGTCACTGAAGTTGGCATGTCTCAACATAAATATTTCAATTCAGGCTCCTGAGGGCCCTACTTATTATGGAGGGCAGCTCAGCAGGTAGTTCCTGTTTTGCTGGAGGGAGACATTCTGTAGATTACATCTTAAGGTATGGGTGTACGCTTCTTTTTCTGGAAGTTTGGAGGATATTTATACACAATATAAAGAGACAATTTTTCTCTGAGACAACTGCCATATAGACAGGCCTCAGATAATATAAATAAGAAATTTTAGGTAGTTTATTCCAACCGTAAACCAGGTAGTGGGAAAAAGAATGGTCATATTTTTAAGGATGGTGTCTTTAGGTGATGTTTGGGTGCATTCTGAAAGCACGAGAGCTACTGAGAAGAGGAGAAGAGATTATTTACTTGGACTGGGAGACTAAGCATGGGTGCTCAGATGTTATGTTGTCTCAATGGACCTAATAAGAATTCTGAAAATATTGTTGAAAATTTTTTAGAGAATGGCAAAGACACATTAGAAAGAGATACTGTGCCTCTAATTACAGAGGTGGTCAGTCTTACTTTTGATTTTCAGAAGGAAATACTTTTTAGAAGAAGTATCATGCAAAGGCTCACAATAAATGTACATATTATACAATGGAAACAAAAGGGTAGCTTTGGAAGGCCCAGCATATGGAAGACATTCAGGTTTCCTGTTCCAGTGGCCCACTTAGGCAGGTGAGTAGGTCGGACTTGATTTTGATGATGGACAATCATTTAACAAGGCTAGTGAATATACTGATTCATGTCAGATTAATTTCAGATCATGCCTATACATGGTGTCATTAATCGTGGTTGCTGGACATGGGCTTAACTTAAAAAGACAAATGAAAAAGCAGAGCATTGATTCATACTTCTCAATTACTTAGCACAAAAAATCTGGCCAAAATCTAAAATAATGGGGGAATAATGCTGAAAAATAGAAACAGATTTTAGACATTGCTCTTACGTAGTTTTTAGCATAATTGGTTATGTGTTAACATGCATTTTCTAAAGGAAATGAAGTCTGAAATTCAAATGTATTGTAATAGATTACAGTGAATTTAATCATCAGTGATGGACCAGAAAACTGCAGCGTTTATGACAGACCAAAAATATGAGGTATAAATTTGGATAGTTGAGAGGTATGAACAGTTTGAAAATGATTATTTCCTGAGTAACTGAACAAAATGAACAAGGAAGAGAAGTCTCAGGTGTTCTGTGGAAGAATGATTTAAAAGTAACTATTAGAGCAAATCTATGACTGAGGAAGTTAGGAAACATTGGAGGCAGCAGGAGCTTACTAAGGTGAAACATAACCATCTGGCAGAAGTAGGAAAGATAGAAATCAGAAGCCACAGGGGGGACTAGAACCTAGCACATCAGCAATGCAGCTGAAGAAGAAGACCAAGTTTATGCATGTATTTCAGGTAGGAAGAGATACAAGAAACAGAAGAGACTGGTGGTAGTTTCATGGTAACAGTAACCTAAAGTTATCACCTGGAAGATTAAAATAAGGAAACAAAGTCACTTTATCTCAAAGATATTATTTTTTATATACCAGTACAAGCTTTCTAAAGAACTGTTTAGAGTGTGTAGATCCTAGGTTGCAAGTTCTTTATACCTACTGAAGAAGGATTTAACACATTTAGAAGGACTACAGGCCATTGTCTTTTTCTCAAACTCTACAGACTGGCAGATCCTGATGGTTAACCAGTGGAATTTTATAAATGAGGAAGGGCTACTCTAGCTAAAATAATATTTTGTTGATTTTATCATATTGATAAAGTAGTACAGATATCCCAGTCAGTGTTTAATGTGCATAATATCATTTTCCTAAGGAAGAGGGACAACCAAAATATAAGGGTAACTTTTAAACCATTTAGTACTGAACTTAGACATCAAAATATTACTGTAGTGAAGATCTTGTTCAAAAGTTTAGTTAAGTTCTCTCTCAAGTTCCACCAACATCTAGTAATTACCACCTGCCCAGTGGACTACCCTCCTTTTGAAGCTCCTCAAGCTTAAGTGGAATACCAGTTCCTTCACGGAACCCTATACAGCACCTTCCCTAAGGACTGCTGCATGTATGTACTTCCTATTGCTCCTGTCTACTTGAGTTTTACTGAGCCACTTGTTGGTGGTATATTGTCCTAGGATAGGGCTCTGCCTCGAGTCTGCCAGCAGCGTGCCACAGTCCTAACTATCTCATTTTTCTCCTGCCCACCTTTTTAACCTGTGCTCGTTTTTCTAGTACCCTTACAAACTAGGGTAGTAATTTCTAACCAAGGCCACTAGATGGCAGTATAGGACTTTCTTCATTCCCTATTCGGAATTCCCTCACATAGAGAAACATTCTAGCTAGGTTCTTGTAATTATTCCTTCGTAGTGTTATTGTTCCCTCCTGAGGCTTTCTCCTTACCCCTGCTCTCCCAAACCCACTAAAATTAAGGAACATTTTTTCCTACTCAGTTCTCTCATCTTACAACTAGTTTAGCCTACATTACCTGATTAGCCCCTCCTGCCCTCCCCACTTTGACCCCCGTATTTCTAGTAATTCTTTATCTCTCCAATACTTTAACTCTGTCTGCACCCTCTTAATTCCCTATAAGTCTCTCTGTTCTACCTATATACATCCTACTAATTCCTTCTCTAGGATAGCTTATCTGACCCTGGGAGTGATCCCAAACAAACTGACTGATTGTCTTTTTTCTTCTGGCTCTCCTTCTCCTTTGTTCTACCCGCACCGTTCACCCTGCGGGCTCACTCTGCTCCCCTACCCTACCCCCAATTCCCACACCCCCCCAGGGGTCCTACACTTATAGCTCAATAGCCCTACCCGCTACTCCATCCACCTATAACTATACCCTTATAATTAAGGCATTTTTGCAACTCCGCTCACTCTTTAATATTCCTATCTGTTCCTCCTCTAAATAACTCCCTCTTTTAAATCAAATACTTACCATTAACTACCCACCATTATACCTATCTACTCACTGTCTCTTTGTATTCACCTTCACTCACTATGTATAACCCACACATTTCTAAAAATAACATCCTACTCTCCTCCTTCCTACTCCTAAACACTCTTCTCATTGCTTACTCCCCTTCCTTCTATGAAAACACAAACTTATCTGAATCTCAACTAGCACTAAAACAAACTACTTTACACTCTCACTACATCTCACAACTACACATCAATATAACTTCATCATCTTCCTACCTCATGCCTCATTACCATAGATCAACTCATATCAATTTTTTTCTTAACAAGAAACCTTTTTCAATTTCTTCCAAACTTTCCAAATACCTACATAGTCACCCGCAGCTAGTATTCCTATATGGCGACATTCGTCCCAATCCAGGCCCAAATAATCACCACCCTACCATCCCCATAGTAAACCAAGCTAATTCTATAATTCCTACCCCCAATCAGAACTCTCTCCATATAGCCCACCTAAATATTTGCAGCCTAAACAATAAAACAACACAAATGCATGCCCTTCTTGATCTATATTCCTTTGATATCCTTTGTCTAACTGAAACCTGGCTAAAAGCAGATACCAAGGATAATGACATACTACCTCCAGGATATAACATCATTAGACTTGACCAACACACCAAAAAGGGCGGAGGTGTAGCTATACTTTACAAAACTGAACTACTGGTTACCTTACTAGATACAAAACCACCCTTACAAATCAATAGTGAAATCTTAATCACCAAACTACAAATTAATACTTATAAATCCATTTATATAATTTGCTGTTATATACCCCAGGTAACAATATTAATACCCTTGAAAACTTACTGTACTGGCTCTCAAACTCCTTCCCTCAGGAAACTATACTTCTAGGTGACTTTAATATTGATTGGAATTCTTGCATCTCCCAAAAACCCACCTCTCACATAAACCTCTATGGCTTTATCCAAACCATTACTGTCCCCACTCGAATAAACAAAACCAGCTCCAACCAAAGTACCCTTGACTGGATTTTAGTTAATAGCAACTCTATGATTTATACTACAGGCACACTACCTGATAATATCAGTGACCATTTAACCACTTTTATCACCAGACAAAACAGCCCTATCTCCAATAATACTCAAGTTAGAACTACCAGGAACAAAAGCAACTTCAACCAAACTAACTTCCAATTAGAACTCAAAGCTTGTAATTGGTCTCCCCTAAAATACTTACCTCTTGACGAAGCAGTCTCATACTTTAACAACAAATTCCTTCAAATCCTCAACCTCCATGCCCCTACTAGATTAATTAAAACAAAAGCAAAGCCTGCTCCTTGGCTAACAAGAGAAACCAAACAAAAAATGTTACATAGAAACAGAACCTGGGCCACATGGCATAGTACTAAAAACCCATCAGACCACCAAACCTTTAAACAACTGAGGAATGCAACAAAGAAACTTATATTCCTTGATAAAAAAAATTATTATTGGAATTTCCAACATACCCAACACCAAAACCCCCAGAAATTCTGGTCAAGTATCAATAAACTATTACATCCAGGTAACTCTAAAACACCCACTCCTTCTAACCTCACTCAGAACATGCCTAACCAAATTGCTGATACTTTCAACAAATTTTTCTCAGACACTGTCACCTCTCTTGCTTCAACTTTATCTCCACAATCCATGCAAGCACCTTATTCCCTCAACAAAAATCCCCCCTCTTTCAAACTGCAACCAATTTCAACAGATCTTATCTTTACTCTTCTTACAAAACTCAAACCATGTACCCCCTCAGCTGACCTTCTCCCAGCTGAATACCTACAAATTGCAGCCAAAGTAATTGTCCTTCCTGTCTCCATATTAATTAATTGAACCATAACTGAAGGCTTTATTCCAACCCTCTGGAAAGTTTCTCATATCATTCCTCTACATAAGGGCGGTAACTCTTTCGAGCTATCCAACTTCCGTCCCATAGCCTTACTTTCTTCATTAGCTAAAATCTTGGAAAGATGTATACATCGTCAACTACTTGACCATCTTCTCCAAAACAATCTTCTAGCAGACTGCCAACACGGTTTCAGACCCTATCACAGCACTACTACAGCACTCTTGTCATTCACAGACCATATTAATAAAAATCAGAACAACAACCTGCTGTCCTCAGCGCTATTCTTAGACCTCTCTAAGGCCTTTGATATGGTCAACCATTCCCTCTTACTAAACATCCTCAAATCATTTGCCTTGGACACTCAAGCTATCCAGTGGTTTAATTCCTTCTTAGAAAATAGACAACAAGCAGTTCTTTGGGATAATCACATTTCATCTCTTCTTCCCATCACAATAGGAGTGCTACAAGGCTCAATACTAGGACCTCTCCTCTTTTCTATTTTTATTAATAATCTAAATATGTCCCTTCCTCAATCCATATGTATACAATATGCCGATGACTCAACACTGATATGTTCAGCATCCTCCCCAATTAAGCTTCAGACCACTACACAACAAGTCTTGACAGCAGCGGAAAACTGGTTCTTTCAGCATTGCCTCTTACTGAATCCCAAAAAGACTAAATTATTACTTTTTACACCATCACAGAAATCTTCGACCTTTACCTTCGATATAATTTCTAACAATGGCACAATAATATCCCCTGACTCTACTACCAAACTTTTAGGTGTCACAATAGACCATAATCTCAACTTCGATGCCCATATTAACTTAACCATCAAGTCAGTCAATAGAAAACTTGGATCTCTCTACAGACTCAAACCCTTCCTTACTACCTCAGCCAGAAGGACTATAGCACAAATGCACCTACTCTTTACCCTTCTTTATGCCTCACCTATTTTTACAAACTTATCAAAATCTAATTTCAATAAACTAGCAATATCATATAATAATATTACATGATTTGCCACAGGAGCCTCTTTTCGAACCCATCATTGCTCAAATCTTAAACAACTAGACTGGCTAGAATTACAAAATCAAATACGACTACAGCAACTTACCATCACCCACAAAATTTTCTATCAACCTTGTAATACCACAATACTTAGTACCCTTATTTCTCCTTATAAAAATCTATCTTCCTTGCGCTCCGCCACAAAGCTACTAGCGGCACCCAATAAATCCAACAACAAAGCTGGGGACTGTTTGTTCTCCAACTGTATTGGACCTATCTGGAACAAGCTTCCAAGTGAGCTCATTGCTATTACTTCTTTACCCACTTTCAAGAAACACCTAAAAACTTTGCTTAACTCTCAATGTTTCTGTCCTTGTACAAACCCTGAGTAAACTTTTATTCCCTCTACCTTTTTTTCACCCCCTCAAACCTTTTCTAGGTTCTTTTAGTATTTTTGTTTGTACCTTCAAGAGGCAGCTAAAAACTGTGCTTAATTCCCAACATCTCTGTCCTGTACAAACTCTGACTAAACTTGCTATTCCCTCAACCTCTTTTCACCCTTATAAAAAAAAAAAAAAAAAAAAAAAAAAAAAATGTTCTTGCATTTTTATTTCAAGTATTGCAAAGTATTTTTCTTGGTAATACTTATGAAACAGTTTTTTTTTTCTTTTTTTTGTAACACCTTCCTTTTGTATAATATTTCTGATTTGAATGTATAACAACTCTTGATTATATAAACCCAGCTTTTTGTGGAGCTTTTCTCCCCGGGCCTCTACTGAAAATGGACATATATCCAGCTAGACTAGCCCGGTCAACAAATGTAAAATAAAATAAATAATAAATAAATAAATAATTGGACACACAGAGTAATACTGAAAAAGTCCAAGTTAAAATGTTTGACAGTGATGAAATAAAAAATGTTGCTGCCTTATGTAATCCCATCAAATTAATGTTCCTCAGCCTTATCAAAAAACAGGAAATAAAGTTGTACCTGCTGCTGTGGCAAAGGTTACAATGTTACACTGCTACACAATTCTAGTTCAGAGCCTACTAAAGCCTTCAATGAATTCCCCCCAAACAGTCAAGGATCAGAAGATCTATTACCCATTAACATATACAAACCTTGCTTAAAGTGAGAGATAGACTTCCTATTCCTAAGTTTTATATTTAGTGAGTTATACCAACAGCCAATCCTGAAATGAAAACTGTTTTGCTTTAGACTAGAGTTACAATTAATAATATCAACCAAAAGAATATTATTCCTTGTGTCTACAGAGTGCTGTATTTTGGCAACACCCACACTAACACTATAACCTTCACAAATAAAACTTTTGTGAATTACAGTTAAATCCCCCTTAATAATCTGTGTTTAACTGAAAATATGTGTAACAACATCAACCGACTTTGGTAACTAATACATTTTAAACCTCTTAAAATAATAAAAGACCTTTGTATACTCTTAGTTTGAATCTTATTAAATGAACACAGAAATGTGCCATATTCAATAATAGGTTTTATTATTGTCTTAAACAATGGCAACAAAGCATTCTTATCCCTACTATCACACCAAACAGTTTACACATTTCGTAATAATCTTCTTATTACGTCTCTTAGTTCTAACTCAAAAGTTTATCTTGAATAAATAAGAATCCCCAAGCCCTTAGCGCTATCCACACACTTAATTAAACAATTATTCACAGCATATGGATAGCATACATTATTCTTCCCAAAATGAATAATACATGTAATTTTCAATTTAAATTTAGTAGCGGAGATTTATTTTTTATTTATTTATTTTATTTTATATTTGTTGACCGGGCTAGTCTAACTGGATATATGTCCATTTTCAGTAGAGGCCCGGGGAGATAAGCTCCAAGACGTACAGATAACATAAAAACTGCAAACAAATATAAGAAAAAAAAAGAAATTACAGTAATATATACACTGACAAATCAGGTTAATAAGAAATCATTTGAAGGGGACAGACATCAATACAATGTAAACTGCAGGTTCAAAGTAACATGTAGGTACATTCCTTAATGAAAAAGGAGGCATACAAGCTAGTACAATGTACAAGTAACATAATGTAACATAAATAACATAACTTAATGGCAAAGAAACAAGGAGGCATACAGGCTAGTACAATGTACAAGTAACATAACATAAATAACATAACTTAATGGCAAAGAAACAAAGAGCTATACAGGCTGATGCCATATCCAAGTACAGTACACAATGTAAGAGGCAGCTTAATGTTCAGTAGTAGTAATAATGAGTTTTTCTTACAAATATGTGAGAGAGGGAAGGAAATAATGAGATGCAGAGCGTAGAAGTCATATATTGTTAAAAAGGATGACAGAAGATTAATAAAAAGAAAAGGGAAGGCAGAGCATATTCGGGTAGAGTAGATAGTTAGTCAGGTTTAGTACAGGGGCATAACCAGTGTGTTTTGAGGAAAAGTTTCAGTCTCTTTTTGAAGAGTGATATAGAGGAAAGTGAGGAAAGGTCACAGGGTAGGAGATTCCATAATTTCCACACAGTATTGGAGAAGAGAGAATCCCCAGCCCTGTTGTTAGATTTAGATGTTTTAACTAGAAGTTTCTGAGATGAACGTAAGGACTTCATATTATTATAGGGGGTGATGATGGTGGATAGAGTGGGAGTATCAGAAGGTTGGTAAAGAGTTTTATGGACAATGATTAGTTGGTGATACCTGATCAGATTCTGTAGTTCCAACCATTCTAGCTGCTTTAAATTAAAGCAGTGGTGAGTTCTAAATGGGGTGCCAGTAGCAAATCTGGCTATATTATTATAGGAGCTTTCCAACTTACTAAGGTTGTTCTTAGATAGATTGGTGAAAATGGTAGAGGCATAGAGGAGTGTAGAGATTAGATGAGTATGTGCAATAGTAGTTCTAGCTGTAGGTGATAGGAAGGGTTTTATTCTGCACAGAGAGCCAAGTTTTTTGTTGACAGATTTAATAGTGTTGTTGATGTGTATGTCAAAGGAAAGGTTGTTGTCAATGGTGACACCAAGTAGCTTGGTAGTTAGGTCGGGTGACATAATGGTGCCATTAGTGGAAGAAACAGAAACATCTATGAGGGAGGATTTCAGATTAGGATTGAAAAGGAGGAGTTTAGTTTTTTGAGGGTTTAAGAGTAGGCAACAATGAGTGAACCATTGTTACACAGTGTTAAAGACATTTTGGGTAAGGGAGTGAAGGTCAGAGGTGGTTTTAGCAGAGCATAAAAGTGTGGAGTCGTCAGCATATTGTATGCAAGTAGCTTGGGGAATTGCTTGATGAAGGTCGTTGATGAATATGGAGAAAAGGAGAGGTCCTAATATGGACCCCTGAGGTACACCGAGGTTAACTGGTAGGTGGGTAGATAGAGTGTTGTGCCAAAGTACAGCCTGTTGTCATTTATTTAAGTAGGATTGGAACCATTTGATAGAGAGTGCATGTAAGGACAGGGATTTGAGGATATCTATCAGAATATGATGATTTACCATATTCAATGCTTTGGACAGATCGATAAATAGTGCTGCGGAGAGCAAATTGCAGTTACAGTTTTTGTTAATACAATCTTGTAAAGGAAAGGAGGGCAGTGCTATGGGAAGGTCTGAAACCATGTTGACAGCTAGAGAGTAAGTTATTGTGGATTAGGTAGTCTAGCAATTGCCTATGTATGCATTTCTCCATGATCTTTGCCAAAGGAGAAAGGAGCTATGGGACGATAGTTGTAGAATTAGGTGGAGTTGCCACCTTTGTCAAGGGGGATAATATAGGAGACTTTCCAGCTACTAGGGATGTGGCCTTCGCTATTAGTTCTATTGATAAGAATGGAGATGGCGTAAGCAATCAATTTGGCAGATTTCTGTAGGTATTCAGCAGGTATTTGGTCTGCTGAAGGAGAGCATGGTTTCAATTTTGGATTAGGGTAAGAATATGGGTTGTTGGGACTGGTTAGAGAAGAAATGGCAGAGGTGAAGTTTTGTTGTAGGTAGGTAAAGTAAAATGACTAGATGATAAATGACTGGCTAGTGTTTGGATAGTGTCAGTAAAAAAGGAATTGAAGGCATTGGCAGTATACATGGGATTTTCATGGTCAGTATTTTGTAGGTTTGGTGTACTGGATTGACCTGGATGTAGTAAGTGGTTGACGCTCGCTCAGAACTTTTGCGGGTTATTATGGTTAGCCTTCTGAAATTGAAGGTAGTAGTTTCTTTTATCTGATAGTATAGCTTTCTTAGTGTTATTTCTTAGCTCTCTGAAATTTTGTTGGTCAACAGGATTTTTGGTTGTTCTCCATTTAGCCCAGTATTTATTTCTGAGATGGATTTTATGTTTCATTTCTTAGAAAGCCAATGGGCAGATTTGCTCTTGATTCTAATTGTACGGGTTGGGGCATGGTGATCAAGAATGGCTAAGAAGTTTGAATTAAAGTATTTAACAGCTTCTTCTAGCAGGAGGTAATTTAAGGGAGACCAATTGCATGCTCTAAGTTCCTTTTGGAAGAGATCAGGCTTGAAGTTCTTTTTGGATCTGATATTCCTGATAGCGGTAGAAATGGGAGAATAGAATTTATGCCTGATGATATAGGTAAGTGAGTGGTCACTTATGTCATCAGGAAGGGTTCCAGATTCATATATTTGGGGATGGTTGTTTATCAGAATCCAGTCTAATGTGCTTTCTTTCTTGTTGTGTTTGCTTATCCCGTTGGGGGAGGTGATGGTTTGGGAGAAACCATAAAGGTTAATGTGGGTGGTAGGGTGCCTGCTGCTACATCAATTCCAATCAATGTTTATATCACCAAGGATTATAGTTTCTTGGGGCAAGTGTTGAGATAACCAGCATAGGATATTTTCCATGGTGGTATTGTTGTTACCGGGGGGTAGATAGATACAAATAATACAGATGGCTTTGGCATTGTTAAGTTCAAGTTTAGATATGAGAATTTCTGCATTGGTATTAGGTGGTAGTTTAGTGTCATAAGTGGTTAATTGTAATCCTGATTTAAATAGAATAGCAACTCCCCCACCCTTTTTGGCTACACGGTCAAGTCTTAGAATATTATACCCTGGTGGGATGACTTCATTGTCTTTGGTTGCAGGTTATAGCCAGGTTTCTGTTAAACAAATAATGTCGAAAGAGTAGACTTCTAAGAGGGCATGGAGTTGAGCTATTTTATTGTTAATGCTTTGAATATTAAGATGAGCTACAAGGAGTGAATTAGATTGTCTATTGATGGATAAATTAGTGGACTGGTTGGGGTTGGGGAGAGAGATTGAGGTTGTTATTGGGCCTGGGTTTGGGTGAATGTCTCCATCTTTTAATAAGTTGAGTTGTTTGAGATAGTATGGACCAGGGAGTTTGCTATTAGTGAGTAGGGATCTCCTGGGATTGAGGTTGTTATATCTAATGTGGTGTATTCTGTGATATTTTGCTAGTAGGTAACTGGGAGTAGTTGTTATGTTGGCATGGTTAAAGAGGATGGATAGATACAGGGAGCTGGTTTGTTTATTGGGGTGGTGAAAGTATGGAAGTAATGGAGTTTCATAGGAGGAGAGTATGAAGGCAAAAGTGAGAGGTGGAAGTATTATAAGCATAAGAAGTAGTTGGAAATGAGCAGTAGAGTGTAGTTTATCCATTTAAATGGGTGAGTAAGTAATTGAGTTACTCGTAGGTATGGAAGTATAGTAGGTGTGGAGGAGGGGTGGGGAGGGGTGTGGGATGAGATTAAGGGGAGAGGTTTGAGAAGGAAGGAGTGGAAGTAGATGAGCAAATAAAATCTTTACCTAGAGTACTGGGGGGAGGAAGGGTTGTCGCTAGTAAGTATAAGTGTAGGACCCAGGGGGTGTGTGGGAATTGGGGGTAGGAAGGGGAGCGGAGTGAGCGTGCAGGATGAACTGAGAGGGTAGAAACAGGTAAAGAAGCAGCTATATAAGAAACTATCAGCAGTACAGGCTACAGAAGGTAAGTTTGATAAGTCAGAAGTGGGTAAGAACAGTGATAAGAGAATCTAGAAATGGTAGTAGTAGATAGTATAGTATAGGGTGTAGGTGGAGGAGCTAAAAAGCAGGTCTGGGACTACAGAAAATAAGGTAAGTAATATAGACACAGGAGGATAAGAGTGAGATGAGATTGGGAGAAGGGTACCCCCTAGTGGACAGGTCTGTAATTGCAGGTAGCTATGTGAGGGAGGTAGCTGTATAAAGACAGGGGAAGAGTGAGAGCTAGAATGGGGAGTTACGTGTAGACGGTAGAGGGGGGAGTGAGTGTTAGGTACCAAAGAGATAGGGGGTAGAGGCTGCTGGCTGTCCTGGCTCAGAACGTGCTTTGGCACCTATAGCAATGGTACAATGGTAGAGAAATAACTGGCAGTAGTTAGAGAGCAAACATAGTTTTCTTGTATCCTTGAGTGGGGATGCAGGGAGTTTAAGGCTGAGAGGTGAGCCCGCTGGTATTTGGAGAGGGTCCTTAGGTTCCTATAGGCTAGTGTTGGAAGCGCAAGAAGAGCAGGGAAATTTAAGGAGGAAGAGAGACAAAGTAGGGGAGAGAAAAATAATAGTTAGCACAAGCTAGTTTAGTGTGGTCAAGTTACACAAGATATTCACTGAGACAATGTATAAAGATAGTAATAATACATTTCCATTTTCTTGGCAGCAACAATAGAAAAAAAAATGATTAAACAAGAGAAATGTTCTTCTAATCAGAAGCAGTAAAATTAAAGTTAGCAATAAACATTCCCTATGTGACTAGCAGTTCTCAGAGCAGCTATGCAGCTAGCCTGGGGGTTTAATACAGTCGACATAAAGGGACTGATATCCAGGTGTTCAATTTTCAGCAATGTAGCTCCTAATACTCTACAGAATTAAGGTACCAGAAAGGCTACTTATGGTAATTGCCAGTTGCCAGGAAAGAGCTAATAGCCCGTTACCTGAAATACACCTGGCCTAATGGAACACAGCTGGCCTCAAAGGCAATTAACCAGTGACTGCTTATATTCAATGAAGCTCCTACAACATCGGTGTGCCTGAGGAGCACTTTTTGGAGTAAAATGTGAAGAACTGAACACAAGTAATAACCTCAACAGTTCGGGTAAGCCTGTAAAGCATTTAGAGCTCCTAGTACTCTTCAGGGAGGGAAAATCGCTAATATGTACATAGTGTCGACAAATGGAAACCGCTGTGTTTATCCCAGAGTTAGCTAGATCCTTGAACACTAGCACTATATTGTCCCACTCTGGCCACTTTAAGTGATAAATGCTCTGCCTAAGGGAGGTACCTAGTGAGCTGCTAGGCAGCAGAGTAGGTACTGACATCCATTTACAGTCTCTACATGAGAGTCATAGTTAAAAAGCCATTTTCGGGCTTAGAAAAAAACAATTCTACTGAATACCAAAAACAGTAAATGAAGAAAGTGGAAAACGGCTGTTCTTCCAGTTAAGGTTATAAGGTATCGCCATTGGAGAGCCGATTACAGGCATGACACAGTATAGTAGTAGTGCAGGCATGCTCAGAACTGGCTTCGCTAGTGTGGTGTGCTAATAATTAGTCTGTTGCTACTTATTAAAGTTCCAAAATACCTTAACCGTTGTTTTACAATCCGTGGAAAACTAGCAAATCCACAGTTAGGTATAAGAGCAAGCTCTAATGCCCTTGCTATGCCGCCACATGGATGGAGATAAACATATCATCTAAAAATCATTGTAGTCTATCATGATATTCTAATTTTGTAACAACCAGACCAGCTTATATATCATTGGCATATTTACCAATCCACAAACCATTGTGATTTGGTAATGATGCTACAAAAATCCAAAATAATAAGAAACCCAACATCCAGTCCTTGAGGCACACCCGAAGAAAGATACTTTATATTATAGAAAGTATCTTCAACACTCGCTCTGCATGCCCCATGATATAACCAATTCTTAATCCACTTAATTTTATAAAAGTTTAGATGTAAATCCATCATAAAAAAAATTAATTTTTTATCTGGGATTGTATCAAAAGCTCTCACTGTAGCCAAGTATATGCCATTAACAGCCTCCTCATCTAATGACTCTCACAATGGTTGATAAAAAGATAACAAACTTGTCTCCTCATCTAATGACTCTCACAATGGTGGATACAAAGATAAACTTGTCTGACAAGATCTTCCCAAAGTAAATCCATATTGAGAGATAATCACTATTGTTTATCATTGAGTCCACAATATATTTAGCAATTACTCTCTCAAAAGGTTTCCCAACAAGCAAATCAAACTTATTGGTCTGACGATATTAACAAGATAAAAATTACCACCTTTTGCCACTGGGACAATTACAGCCCATTTGATAATTCTGTGACAATGTCCATTTTTGGACACCATTGGAATAAAAATAATAAACTAAGAGTAAGAGAACTTATTATATTTTTCAAGCAATATCTGTTTATTCCATGAGAGCCAGCAGCAGAAATTGAATTAATTTTAAACAATCCCTTACCTCTTTTTGTAAAAACATCAGGGTATAAGTAGGTTAAAACTACTGTTACATATCTACACTCTAGCTACATTTGCATTTGTAAATGTTTTTGTTTCTAGTGAATTTCATATGTTACTACTGCTGTGCTTATCTGTAATCTACCTGTACCTAACTGACCAGCCCACTTACCTGGTTATCAACTAACAAATAATAAATAAATGATGGAAGGAAGCAAGTGTACAAGTTTGATTGTATAAACTATACAAATCTCAGGACAACTCTCTCATGTGGAATGTAGCACTACTCGTATCTCTGTTACTTGTTCTGATTATCTGAGACAGAACATTTCAGAAAAACACAACTGAATTGTGTGGAGGTTTCAAACTAAAGGTATGAGTCTAAAAGGACAACACATCAGTTTGCACTATTACCCAAGTACAGTTTGAGTGATTGCATTTCAATAACCTCATGAGACCCACCCCTGCTTTACCTTACCTGTGCTTCCTATCTCTTCAAATATAAAGGTATACCACAAAGAAGCCCAGGTTTAGAATTTATGAGTTTTATACAATGTCCTATATAAACTGTTAGTTTTAAACAAGTTCTGCAGATACATTTCACAGCTGGAGGAATGAAAAAAATGTCTGATATGACTACAGATATGCAATTTATGGAATTCAATAGTCTTACATCTGGATAACAGTTTCTCATTTGAAGCCACATAATGATCAACTTATGTCTCTGTGGCAAAAGGAAAAACTGACATTTTATTCATTATTTATTTATTAATTCATTAATTTATTCATTCATTCATATGATAACTTGCTAAATAACCTGGTTATCAAATACCCTTTTTAGCAGCATTTCACAGTACAACAAAGTGGGTTACAGAAGGTTACTTGTACTTACATAATTAAGCAATTCAAGTAAATAGTTCACTACTAATTATCACTGGACCATAGGCAATGCAGGGTTTTCCTAAGGGGGTGAAGCCTGCATAGATAAATTTCATCAGGACTGAGTAAATTATATGTTAAAGTTACGCTAAAAATAAATGTCTTACATTTTTAAAATTACTCCAGTGGAGAAGGGATCCAATTACTGTCGTCTTCAATTTCTGCCTAAACCCACAAGATATGTACTGATTGTTGACCCACTGTAAGCAATGGCTTAAGAAGCTGGTTATCACTGAATGTCTCATTCTGCAAAGTATGCTACCTCTGGAGGAGAGCACTGACTTGGCAGTGCAGTTCTACTTTGTTGCTGCTGTTGTTCTTGCTGACAGATTTGTGAATTGTGTTGCAACAGCAATGAGTTCAAATGTATTTTCTTTCTATAATAAACAGCTTTTTTGATGTCATCATTGTAGTTTACTAGTCATAAAATGCTGTTTAGCAAAACAAATAACTCCATTTTTAGGGTCATTTATACGCAGTAAAGGTTAAATGCATTTAGTGATAAAGCTTACAAAACTGGTAAAGAGGATGAGGTCATACCAGGCAATACCAACCAATACCTTTAAGAAAGGTAACTTTCAGTTACTGTTACATTGTAACATTTCTGTCTGCATAACTGTAACCAGTGAACCATTCAATAGAAATGCATACTTGAGCTACATACGCATGTTTAGAGTACTAACATTTACACTTGTTTTTTTTTTTGCCAAAACTGTTTTAGAGGCAAAAATAAAAAAATAAAGCTATATGATTTACCTGTTTGCAAATGGATGCTGATAAGGAAAATTACAAAATAGCAGTGAAATGCAGGACATTACTTATGACAGGATCCCTTTTTGTGCAGATGCAGGTCCAGTCAAAGAACTGTCTATAGGTACCCTTTTGTGCAGATGCAGATCCAGTCAAAGAACTATTTATAGTATCTACTGCATTTTGTATAAACCTAGTTATGCCAGCATGTACCTCTCAACCTCTTAGAAAAAAGAACAAGTTGAGAGGTATGTAGGGAAGAGCCAACTTCCCACCCTGTAGTAGTATGACCAGGCATCACTCTTTAAAGACAGATTCTCTATTGCCTCTGCCCTGAGTGTATTTGTTGTCATATCCCTGGCATGTCCTTGTTTTACTGTTTAACTCCTGCCTGCCTTCATTTTGCAAACTATCTATTCTATGCACAAAACTGCATACGAAATCATTTGTTTATGCAAGATATATCTTTGTGCACACAAGAAATGCACATTTTTACATTTCATTGTCATTTAAACATTGCGGACAGCTGATATTAGTCAGTGAAAAAGCTAAGGCCTCAGAACTCTGGTGGTTTTGGACAACGTATGCAGTGGAGAGGACATAAGAGTTGGTAATAACTGTCACATCACAGTTTGTATGACATTACCATTGCAAACACTGTATCTCAGGTCTTGTCTTGTTGCCAGAGCAAAAGGCCTCAGTAGCTATGCAACACATTGTATCAAGTGTTGTGCCCAAGAAAAACATTTAAGAAATATAGGATACTGGAAGGCAGAACCAGTTTACCCTCTTTAGTGTCAGTAACTAGTCTGACTAAGCCGCGGTGGTGCACTGGTAGCATTGTCACCTCACAGCAAGAGGTTCTCCTGTTCGATTCTCGGCTGGAGCACCTTTTGTGTGGAGTCTGCATGTCCTCTCCGCAGTCGAGTGGTGTTCGAAAGACATGCGTGAATGGGCATGCCTTCGTTGAAGGTTGGGCATTGAGCTGGCACCTCAGCACTGTAAAAATCTTCTGCCAATCATTAGCAGACCGGAGTTCCGCTATGGCGACCCCTAACCGAGAAAAGCCGAAAGAAGAATAGTGTCAGTAACTAGTCTGACTGATATGATGGCTAACCTGCTGTGGGTGGAGTTTGGCATAATGGCTAAGGTCTTTACCTCACAGATACAGAGAACAGGGTTTGATCGTGACCTTTGGTTATTGGCTAGGTTTGTAATAGTCTGCAGATTGATAGCCTAGTACCTCCCCATGAGTCTATTAAGTACCTATGGAACTCCAGTTAAATTTGTTTACAGTGACTTGAGATACAGATTTCCTTATTGCAGATGAGGTAGTTTCAAGTATGCAACTCATCAGACAGGATTACTGCAATGCTTTTATGTAGCCTAAGCAGCTCTCACCCAATCAGAAAGTCAGAGACAAATCACACTTTAACAGGCTGTCTGAAAAGTCTTAAGTATATGCTGATTGGCAAGAGGTGTTGAGATTCTATCAAGAGTTGTATTTTGTGACTGCATCATGAATGCTGTACAGTAACATTGAAGCTGATGTACTAAGTTACCTCTTCTGTAGTGTATTAAAGCTTTTATTCAGTGCTGATTTGCTTTAAAGAAAGGCTGGCCGCTGTACATTTATCACAAAGTCTCCTTCAAATGTAAACTTGCACTGCTGCTGTTTTTCAGGTAATCCTGTCAGAAGATAGCTAAAAAGGTATGGAATGTCCTAGCTAAGCAGCAAGGTCTCAGACATTACCTGCACTTAGTCAATGTGCAAGGGAAAGATAAACTCAGGGCATGCCACAGTTTTTGTAGTGCTGCTGGACTCTCTCTTACTGGTCTGTCCAAGAATCATGTAGATCACCAGCAAAGAAAGAACCTGCATGCATTTCTTTGATGTGACCTTCGCAGTGAACCAAGACAGTGTGTGTGAAAGCTGGACTTTGTGATGCAGGAGGCATGATGTGTCTGAACTATTGAAACAGCTATTTGATGTAGCCAGTATTTATGATGAACCGTGAACAATGTCACCAAATCTTATGGTATCTGTCATACTGCCGCTTTCAATTTGTAACATCAGAAAGTCTGAGTATAGCTGACCTTTTTGAGAAGACGTTATCAGCAGTATTAGGTGAAGTAAAAATTTGTAATGTCATGAATCATGGCTATACATAAGACGTACACAAAACTGGAACCAAAGAAAAATGGAATGAGTAATGGACTTAAATCAGAATCATGCAATAACTCTTCCACTGATGACGGACTGCTAGACAGGTATTTCAGCAGTAAATTGTACATTTTGACTGTCAAGTTTTTCCATCTTGACTATGCAATGTCTTTATTTTTCACATAGTCTGCTGGATTGCAAGCAGAAAACAAAACTATCAGAAGGCTTTATACTGGTATGCAGAGTCCAATAACTACTGTATGAGAAATAAAACCTCATACCCCCACCCGCCAGCACCCACCCCTTACGAGCTACAGACTGACAGAAGTCAGTTTTCATGTACTTATTTCTGGTCAAAGATGACAAGCATTCACATAATTCTGTGTTATATTCAGGCACACCTTTTTTCATCAACTATAATTCAAGAAATTCTACTAACACATCATCACCATATCACCCAGTTATGCAAGGTCATTCCATATATAACAGTACTTCTTCAAAATAAATGAATAATAGCCTGCAGCCATATTTTCTACAGTATTTTTTTCTATTTCCAGTATTAGCCTCACCCTTTCCCCATATCATGTGACACTTTTCCATTTCCATTTCTGGCCAGTATAATACTTTGTGTTTATGTGATTGACATTTACCTGACTGCTTAGATCTGAAAAATAAATGCATCTGCTGACATACTATGTGTGCTTTTTTTCTTGTGGAGTTCATTGAGTGAGAATAAGCTCTTTCTGTCCTCATGAAAGGAAGCACAGATAGTGGACAGGTTGTTTTCAATGAGAGTGATGTCCAGAGTAGCCTAACATTTTACAAGAACTCAGTTTTCCATGTAAACTGCCTGGCAGTACGTCAGGAGTGTAACTTGTCTAGGAAGGGATAGTAAGGCCACCTGTGTCATTTGATAGAACTAAAACAAGGGAATCAGTGGTAACAAAAGGGACCAGATTCATACATTTTACATCACATTTCTCAGCCAAAGAAACAGAGTATGTAGCATTACAAAAGACATTTAATGAGCATTGTGTTCTGGATACTGCAGTAAATTTTCAGATTTGCACCTGACACAGACATGTGGCAACTGCAGATTGCTTCTTCTGCCAAGTAAAATTAGATATTGGTTATAATATACAGTTAACTAAAATTGTCTACATAGTAAGGACATGAGTTTACAAATAGCTGACCCTGTTTATACTACTTTCTTTATAAATAATGACTATGAGGTGTTCATTCCTGAATGAGATTCTGCACAGTAGCTAGAAAAATTCCTTGGCCATGATCCTGGATGAGGAAGTAATGATCCCAAAATGGAGCTGTTATTGTAAGCTGTGACACTGTACAGTTAATGTTGGTGCTTCTGGTTTAATGCAAATACATACACTAACACCATTACAGTCTGTGATGCTTAACACTAAGCTAACTAGTAGAACATAGGTCTCTTAAGCTGTGACAACACAACCTTTTTAAACAGCAAACAAGGCTGTGCATAGAACTATTCATAATCATTAATAGTACTTGTCATGTTGTATGTGTTCCACTCTGAACCCTCTACTGGAAACGTCATTCAGCTAAAAGCTACATTTCTCATTTAAGTGACAATTAGCTTTGGCAATAGTGTGTTCCAGTAATGTTAAGACTAAGGGATACACTTAGAAATACAATGTGAACTGTGATAAACCTTACTTTTTGCAAGGCCACTTTCTTCTTATATATTTTTGTCTCTATATGCATCATGTTTGAATCAGATTTAGAGTGTGATTTATTTTCACCTGTGAATTTTATTAAGTTGAATTTATGCTACTGTGTTATGCAGATGAGATAAATAGGGTTCCATACAAAGGGCCATCAAAATTCCATTAGCAGATGGCAATATAAACAGTTTCATTTCCCTCATTTGTAGAGGAAATATCAGAGCGATAAAAAATAAACCTGTCCAAACGAGTGCCACTATATTTAGGAACATTCATTTTAATAGATATGTTATGCAAAGTGCTTTAGTTTTAATGTGCACTAAAAGGAAATAGAACGTGTCCTGTCTTTGTTTCAATATATTTTATTGTGGAGGCATTAATGAGCTTTGGTAGAGTTTTCCATGGCGCAGTATGTCTCATCTAACCAGGCATGTCTGTCTAGGCATATGTCACTGTTGTGCAATGACTCTTTATGTAACCATTTAAAACATTCATCTCTGACAGGACAACAGGCATTATTCTCTTTTTGTCACTGTGATTTTAATGAAAATACCTGTATGGTTTGGCTCTATGGAAATATAAAAACTTTCTTCTTTCGGCTTTTCCCAGTTACGGGTCACCACAGTGATATCACTGCTTCTATATTTACATTTCATTTACTTTTTATTGACAAGATTTGTTCTGACAGGTCATTGACAAGTACTAATTGTAGCATGTACTGTTGACTTGTTGTTGCACAGAGAACATTCCCTTTGTATCCTAACCAGGCAAGGAGTTTATGTGGCTGCCCCCACAAAAAGAGAGGATTTTCCTACCTAAATAATCAAGGGACCTGAGTATGTTCATTGACAGTGACCCCACTACCTACTACTGGGTCGATCATGCTTATTGGGGAGGTAGTGATAGATAGGTTGTAGTGCTTTTGAAAAACCATCAACTGTACCAGTATCAAAAGTCTTCTTTACCCCAAGCCTTCTCTGTATGTCTAGATTTCTTCTTATTCAAAAGAATTAGCCTATATTCCCCTTGCAACATACATGTGGGATTTAGTCGTCTTGTCAACAAAAGCTGTCAGTCCATTATCCAACTAATACTGTATGATCCCATATCTCTCAACTCTCCAGATTTTTGCCTAATATTTTTGGTCTGTTTGTCATACAATTTATGGTTTTCTAGATTTTTGTGACAAATCAGTGAGGACTGAATTCTCTAAAGAATGACAGATTTTTGAGTTTCAGACTTTGTATCCTTCAGAAAATGCACAGTAATACAATACCTTTTATTCCAGCAACTTTCTAAGTTTATAAGAGCATTATTTAAAATTTGTTGTTATATACTATTTAAAAAAGAAATATATATTCAGTTGTAAGAGCTGTCCAGTACATGAGCTTATGTCTACATGGATCCCACCTGTGGAATAGTTACAGACATGCTAGATTAGATAAAGAAATACATGGGAAACTCAATCTTCTTACCAAGCATGTGACTCAACAGCTGACATTTGACTCAATTGATTCATGCCGTGTTCTTTTCCTATCATTCATAATTATGTGCATCAGAGTTCCAGTATAATTTTAAAAAGTTTATTCGACATATCATTGCAGTACCTAAAGAGAATGGGTTTGATTCACGAAGTAGTGCAACAACACGGTGCACACATATGCAGACAATACAGCAGTGATATGCTGAAATATATAAAGAAGTAGCATAGACAGTGTCATAGACAGGCTGCTGTGCCTCAGGGAAGTAGTGCAGGTGAACAGGAAGCTTCATGTATGAAGCAGACTGATATATCTGAAAGTCTGCAAAGAAGAGAAAAACACTACAGAAAACTCACAAAAACATGGCTACCAGTTTGCACATCAAAGGAAAGAACAGTGTAGAAGTTAAGGAGCAGTGAGTTGGATGCTCACTGTTGTGCACATCTTATTGGTGCATTAAAAGGGAGAAAAAGGAGTAGAGGAAAGCAAGAGAAAGAGGTTTAGCAAGCTGAGGAACACACCGAAGGAATATTGTAAGGGAAAGAAGGACGATGGAGACATCTTATTGTTTTGTTTTGTGCAGATATGCTCACAGTTTATATATAAAGACACAGAAAGGAGGAGGGGAGAGGTGTAAAGAACAATAGAGAGGAATACAAGGTGAGGTCAGGTAGTTGAGATGTAAATCATCATCATCTTTCGGCTTTTCCTGTTAGGGGTTGCCACAGCAGATCATCTGTTTCCATTTCTTCCTGTCCTCTGCATCTTGCTCTGTCACACCGACCACCTGCATGTCCTCTCTCACCACATCCATAAACCTTATCTTAGGCCTTCCTCTTTTCCTCTTACCTGGCAGCTCCATCCTTAGCATCTTTTTCCCAATATACCCATCATCCCTCCTCAGCACATGTCCAAACCAACGCAATCTCGTCTCTCTTGCTTTGTCTCCAAACTGTCCAACCTGAGCTGACCCTCTAATATACTGATTCTTAATCCTGTCCATCTTAGTCACACCCAGTGCAAATCTTAACATCTTTAACTCTGCCACATCCAGCTCTGACTCCTGCCTTTTTGTCACTGCCACTGTCTCCAACCCATATAACATAGCTGGTCTCACTACTGTCTTGTAGACCTTCCCTTTCACTCTTACTGGTACCCGTCTGTCACAAATCACTCCTGACACTCTTCTCCACCCACTCCACCCTGCCTGTACTCTCTTCTTCACCTCTCTTCCACATTCACCATTACTCTAAACTGTTGATCCCAAGTACTTAAACTCGTCCATCTTTACCAACTCTACTCCCTGCATCCTCACCATTCCTCTACCCTCCCTCTCATTTACACACATATATTCTGTCTTAGCCCTGCTGATCTTCATTCCTCTGCTCTCTAGAGCATATCTCCACCTCTCCAGAGTCTCCTCAACCTGATTCCTACTCACACTACAGATCACAATGTCATCTGCAAACATCATAGTCCACGGGGCCTCCTGTCTGATCTCATCTGTCAACCTGTCCATCACCACTGCAAATAAAAAAGGACTCAGAGCTGATCCTTGATATAATCCCACCTCCACCTTAAATGAATCTGTCACACCCACTGCAGTCCTCACCACTGTCACACTACCATCATACATATCCTCTACCACTCTTACATACTTCTACTACCACAACTCTTCTCTAGGCAGCCTGTCATATGCTTTCTCCAAGTCTACAAAGACACAATGCAACTCCTTCTGACCTTCTCTGTACTTCTCCATCAACACTCTCAGAGCAAACATCGCATCTGTAGTGCTCTTTCCTGGCATGAAACCATACTGCTAAACACTAATCATCTCCCTTCTTAACCTAGCTTCTACTACTCTCTCCCATAACTTCAAGCTGTGACTGATCAATTTTATCCCTCTGTAGTTACTGCAGCTCTGCATATCACACTTATTCTTAAAGATAGGCACCAAAACACTTTTTCTCCTCTCCTCAGGCATCCTCTGACTTTCCAAAATTTTATTAAACAATCTAGTTAAAAATTCCACTGCCATTTCTTCTAAGCACCTCCATGCTTCCATTGGGATGTCATTTGGACCAACAGCCTTTCCATTCTTCATCCTCTTCATAGCTGTCCTTACTTCCTCCTTGCTAATCTGCTTCACTTCCTGATTCACTATCCCCACATCATCCAACCTTCTCTCTCTCTCATTCTCTTCATTCATCAGCCTCTCAAAATACCCTTTCCATCTACTCAACACACTCTCCTCTCTTGTGAGTACCTTTCCCTCACTATCCTTTATCACTCTTACTTGCTGCACATCTTTCCCAGCTCTGTCCCTCTGTCTAGCCAATTGGTACAGGTCCTTTTCTCCCTCGTTAGTGTCAGATACTCATAAAAGACCAGAGACAAACACTGTGGACACACATATATAGAGAAATAATAGTCAACTGGCTAGGGTTAGATTGTGCTACAGGCAGCCTGCCAGCTCCCAAACAGCCCAGAAGGACATTACTGTGAGCCAAAAGGTAATGCTCCTGGGGTTACATGGACTGTGGCAAAAGCTAGACCCATCCCTGATGGACTGATGACACTGGCTAGCCAGTCCACAGATTCTGCTTCCTGCTTTAGGTGGGTTTGTTGCATGGTGACTCAAGTATTCCTTACTCAGTCAATGGCTGTCCCTGCTATTCTTAACACACAGTGCAAGGCCAGTGCTTTTGTTAGGCCATTGGACTGCGGTGGGCAAACAATGTGTACTGATGAGGTACTGCCATACTGCTCACCCACTTCAGCTGCAGCCTCAGCCAGAATAGCACTGGGCCAGTGCCAATACACCTGCAATTCTGGTGGGCCACCATGACTTGCAAAAGGAAGATGAAATTGTCAAACATGACATTAATGATGAGGACCCACAAGTGATACAGCCGTTACTAGCCAGGGCAGGATATAGATGCCACTAATACCACTTTCCCTGTAAGCTGTAAAGTCTCCTGCTGGCAGCATGCTCTGCGTACTCTACCTCTGCTGACAGACAAAAGTGATATGCAAGCAATCACATAACAAATGCTAGTTTTTGGAGGTGCGAATGACAGTACAACAACACAATCTCACACAAATGTGCAAGCAAGCAAGCAGAAGTTGAAATGATTACCACAGGCAATCACAAGGCTATAGTAATGTGTATTTGCAAAGAAGCAGAAATCTATCAGGCTGCTGGTGAGGTATACTGAATTGCCCCTCCCATATGTGTCTTGGCAGCCGAACTGGGACATCAGCAGGTCAAACACATGCTGTACCATATTTCTGGTTTGACCATGGGTGATGTTATATTGCTGTATATCTTGTCAGTTTTTTATTGTTATCATCAACCAGGGCTCCAGAAGGTATCCAGAGTCACCTGTAACACATTAGGGGTCAGATACATCTAGAGTACATGCTATAAATCTAGTCATGTAAATGTAAATGTATGTCAATGTGCCTGCACTTACCTACTATATTCAGTTGCACAGACCACAATTCACACTAAGCATGACAAGGCACACTCAAAAACTGAACTAACTCAGTGGAATTTTATTTTATTTTTATTTTGAATTTGTTAATTGGTTATAGCACTAATCCCACTGGACTTCAGTCGCAGCTCAGGGAAAACATAATAGATACATGGGGGTGGGAGATTGGCGTAATGGTTAAGGTGTTTACCTTACAGACACAAGGTGCAGGGTTTGATTCTCATATACTCATATATATATATATATATATATATATATATATATATATATATATATATATATATATGTGTGTGTGTGTATATATATATATATATATATATATATATATATATAGATATATATGGGTCCACTATGTAATTACTGAAATCCCGAATTTCAGTATTTCAAAATTACATAGCTGAAAATACTAAATGCTGAAACCCACAGAAGCGGGAAATTCAAAATCCCAAAGTTCAGAGATGTTGAATTAGCATTTCTGGTGGTGCGGTGTGTGAATAGATGGGTGGAAGCTCAGGTAAATATGTATGTGTAAGTGTGTTGGTTAGGGGCTTTAGTGTGTGTAAGTGTGTGTTGTGACTGTGATATGTGTGTGTGAGGGACTGTAAAACATGTGGGTGTGAGTTTCCTTTGTGTGCCTGTTTGTGCGATCTCGGAGTTAGAATATGTAAGTCGGGGGGTGTGGGGGGTGCAGGGGCACTTGCCCCCCCTGCTTATCTGTAATATAGGATTGTATATTTGATTGTGGGGGGAAGTTGTGTGTATGTGTATGTGTGTGCTGTATGTGTAGTGTACAGTCGAGATTTTAGATTTCGCGGTTATGGGGTTTTGGGATTTTGTATTTTCTTAGTATTTTCGGCTATGTAATTTCAAAATACTGAAATTCAGGATTTCATTATTTTGGGATTACATAGTGGACCTATATATATATATATATATATATATATATATATATATATATATATATATCAGAGAAACGAGTGACTGATTTTTTTTTTTATTCTCCCCTTACATCCGCAGATTTGGCTCTACCTACTCCATTCACCCTAGCTACATTCGGGCTCACTCTGCTCCCCTACTGTACCCCCATTCCCAGCCCCACTTTCATCACATGTATACTCGCCGCCCTCAACTTCTGCCCACCTACTATAACTAATTATCCAATACCATCACTCCATCTCATGAAATCCCTCCCATTTCCCCTTAACATTCTACTCAATTGACTGAGCTAGTCAGATCACTATATCTTACATTGTCCACAAACTCCCTCTTACTCCAACCAATAATTAAAGGTATATTAAATAATCCTTTAGTCAATCTCACATCCCGCTAATGTTTCATCTCAAAACTCTGTCTCAAACCATGGCACTTCCCTTCATCTTACCAAAATAAAGAAATTGACATGGGCACTGCACGTACTGAAAACTTTAATGTTAGTGCTTTCGTAGAGACTGGTATCCCTACTTCATCAGACAGACAACAAACAATGAAAGAAACCATTTAAAAGCTAAATCATTATATGACTTGGTCAGCTGACTTTCTATAAACTCCATATTAAGTTTTACCTAAAAACATTTGAAAAACACTAAAACTTGAAGATTAAAAATTAAAATAAAGTACTTGAAAGTACTTTGAAAGCAGTGAGAATATAACTGAATGCATTAATTGTAAATATACATATTTCTAAGAATCAAGTATTTGAAAGAATTAAATGTAAAAAACTAAAAACTTAAATATTTAAATATTTAAAAGCATCTCTGGCTAAAACCCAGTAGAAAAAAGAGCACAAGTATGCATGTCAAACATACTCTTATGTTATGTTACTTCATGGAAAATAATAGACTAACTTGTATTTTATTATTTCATTAAAACTTTCAATTTTAAAATACAAGCAATGGAACTAGCATCATTGATGCCTTGTTGTTTAAAGGCACCCACTCTTAATTGCCACAGAAGTTCTCGCTGTTCTAATCTTAATGATGTAGGGCCCCCTCTTTCTTGTGCTTCTTCATGATTAATAACTTTAAACAAGAAAGAGTGCTCTGGATTATTGTGTACATGCTTGGACAAGGCATTTTTGATCTTTCAGTTCCAGATGGTGTATAGATGTTCATGTACCCTTTCTTTAATTCGCCTATCAGTCTTCCCAATATAAAAACTGGGACGTAATCTACATTTTGCCAAGTATATAACACATCTAGAATTACAATTATATTTACCCCTACAAGTGTATTTCTTGTTCCTAATTTGAAAAGATTTTCCAGTTTCTATGAATCTACAGTAACAACAAGCCTCACACTTAAACATGCTCTTCAATCTTGAAATGTTTCTGCTCTTATATTCCAAGATACTTTTCAAATTCTCACCCCTTTTGTATGTAACCAATGGGTAAATGGACAATCTAGGTCTGATGGTTTCATCTAATGAAATCAAATTCCAATTTTTGTTCAAAATATATTTGATAATTAGGGCATCTTTACTGAATGGAGTTGTAAAGTTCAGTGAAAAATCAGTCTGCTGTGGCTCCCTTCATCTTACCCACTTTACTTCTCTCTCTCTCTCTCTCTCTCACAATCCTTACTTCCTATGAAATACAACTGTGTTACTTCCAACCTTTGACTACCACTACACTTTCTGTACAGCAAAAGGAAGTCTTCTTCACCATCAGTATCTCTCCATCTCTCTTCAGTATCTCTTATACCCAACTTCACAGGCACAAAATCCTTACAAACACACCCACATTCCCTAAACCTAAATTCAAATAATTATGTTACTACCACTACCTCAAAAAAAACCACCCCCACTCTCAAACACACTTCTACTAGATAGGGACATCCATGGGTTCCTATTAGTACGACGAAAATGCATTTTGTCAAATGTGTTTTCGTCGACACATGTAGAGCCAACAGGCAAAACAGTGAAGCGTCTGTTCAGCGAATTCTTCCCCTGGGAAAGAAGTCACTTGACCGCTTTGTTGTTTTGCTGTGTTCTGAAGTGTAGTGTGGTCCCTTGTCCAGTATAGCTCCTGAGCGTGAATGTGCAATAGCTACTGACCTTAGGGTTAGGGTGAGGGTTAAGGTAAGTGCATATGTATGAAAGTATTTACTGTTTTTTATTTTGTGTTAGATGTATGGTTGAGTTACATGTGTATGTATTTTCAACTGTTTAGTTTTGTTCTAGGGGGGTAGAATTAGGGTTAAGGTAAGTGTGTATGTGTTTGGAACTGTTTATGTAAATGTGCGAGAGTTACTGACCTTAGGATTAGGGTGCGGGTTAAGGTAAGTGCATATGGTTTAAAATGTTTACTGCTTTTTTTTCGTTAGATGTATGGATGGGTTATGTGCATATGTGTATTTAGTTGTTTACTGTTTTTTGGGGGGGTATAATTAGGGTTAGGGTATGTGTGTATGTGTTTGGAAGTGTTTAATTTTTATGGGGGGGGGGGTTGGAACAGCGATTTCTTTCCCTAGGAAAGAAATCGCTGTTCTGTGGTTTCGACATTTTCAGCTTTCACTGAAAATTTGTCGATGAAACACTGTTTGCTGTTTTTAGCATTCAATGTTTCAATATAGACCCAGCATCCACCCCAACTCAGGTCCTGCCATGCCTATGAATTCTTCCACCAACCCATCTGCCACCAACTACAACTGTCTTCACTGCCCCCCAAGTAGCAAACACCTTCCTATATACTTTATTAATATACAAAGCCTACCTAACAAAACCACAGAACTACATTCCTGGATTACCCTATACTCCCCACACATCCTAACCCTGTCCAGAACAAGGTTAAAACCTCATATCTCAATCACAGAAATGCTGCCCCCCACTACGACATTTACCGTCAAGACAGAGTCACCAGAAAAGGGGTGGAGTCATTGTCATGCACTCCAAACATCTAAATGTATCTCCCTTAACCATTACCAACCCAAATTTCCATCCAGCTGAACTACTTATTGTAAACTGTCAGCTTAACCACCAACAGAAATTTGCCATTGCTGCTTTCTATATTCCACCTGGAAACAATATTCTCATCCTTGAATACATCCTCTCATGGATGTCACTCCATATTTCCTATGAAACCATCTTGTTAGGAGATATCAATATTGACTGGCAAAAACCATCTACAACCAGCCCCTCCCTAAACATCAACCTTTATGGCTCTAATCAGCTATTTACTACACCCACTCGTTGCAAGAAAAACAGGAATAATAGCTCCACCCTAGGTTTGATCTTAACATCTGACCCTAACCTTTATCAAAACCCAACTTCCTTACCAGACTCCCTAAGCGACCACCTTCCTATCCAAGCACACAGACATTCTATTCAAATACCTACATTATATCTCTACAGAGAATATTGTGACCTCTCCTCTTTTAATAATGATGCTTTCAACAACATGCTGAATTCCATAAATTGGTCCATTCTGAAACACACCCCCCTGAATGATACCGTCCTATACTTCAATCAGACTTTCTTTCCCATCCTTGGCTCTCTTTCACCTCTTAGAAAAGTCAGAATCAAAACAACCCACACCTCTTGGCTCTCAAAAGACACCATCACTCTTATGAAAAAAGGGATAATGCCTGGAAACAATGGATTAAAACAAAATCTACTTCCCTTCACCAAAAATATAAAGAACTTCATAACCTTACAAAAAAGCACATTACCAAGGATAAAAAAAATCTATTCTAATGGCCAGCTCACCCATAACTCTAAATGCCCCAAATTTCTGGCATTCCACTCCCAACCCCTAACGCCACTCTTTTAAACTCCTATTTCATAGAATCTATTCTCAAACTAACCCAAAATGGTCAAAACCCTATTCTCATACACACCACTCCCAGTTATAACAATAACACCTCTTTTACACTTAACCCTGTCACAACCTCTTACATAAAATATTTTCTGCTTAAACTAAAACGGTGCTCCCCCTCCCTGACAACCTTCCTCCCCTCTTTCTTAAATTAGCTGGTTACTCAACAGCCTACCCTGTTTCCATTTTGATTAATAGATCCATACAAGAATCCACCATCGCAGACATATGGAAAGCTTTTTACACCACCCCATTACACAAAGGAGGCCAGAATAATGAACCATCCAACTATTGACCTATTGCAATCCCCCCCACTATCTAAACTCCTTGAAAAATGCATACACAAACAGCTACTGAATTACCTAATAGACCGTAACCTCCTAACACCTACTCAGCATGGACCCCACCATAGTACATCCGCTGCCCTTCATTTACTCAGACTGTTGCTGAAGCTTGAGACAAAAATCTGCTTGTTTCTTGCCTCTTTCTTGACCTCTCAAAAGCTTTTGATACCATCTCTCACTCTAAACTTCTTAATAATCTATTGCATCTCAGCCCATCTTCCTCTACTATTAAATGGTTCTCTAGCTATCTCACTAATAGACAACAGTCAGTAAGATGGCAGTCCACCTGCTCCTCTTTCTTACTCATTCATACTGGGGTCTCTCAAGGCTTCTTTCTTGGCCCTCTACTCTTTAATATATTTACCAACCAACTACACACTTCCTGTACAACTTTCACCCTTATACAATACGTGGATGACTCCACTTTTATCACCTGCTCTGACAACATTTCTAACCTCCTCTCTATCACTCAAAAAAGATTTTTGTCCATTGAAAAATGGCTAACTGACAACCAACTAATACTTAATTCCAAGGAAACTAAATGTCTACTCTTTCTTCCCAAACCCTCTCTTACCTGAAAAGAACCTTCACCATTTCTTCTACGGATAACAGCATTGTTCATACTGAGCCACATACAAAAACTCCTCGGTATTATTTATTTTACATTTCATTACCAGGGAAAGTCCAACTGGACACAAGTCATTTTTCTGCAGAAACCCAGGGAGAAAAGCTCCCCATATAACATAGATTAAAAAATATAGTTACAAGAAAATAGTACATTTTACATTAAATAAAACTTAGGATAATAAAACTTTAAACTGTACATCAACTAAAAGTATGGTGAAAAATGGTATACTGTACTGGAATCAAGATGAAACACCTTAAACTGTACAATCAAAATAAAATTCAGTATTATCTAGTATTATAACATTATAAAGTATATATCAAATGTTTCTACTTACAAGAAGTAGTAACTGTTAAGAGGAAGACAGAGGTATGAGGAAGGAAACTTGAAAGATAAAGAGGAGTCCACTGCCTGAAAAAAAAGGGAGAATTTATCTAGCCCTGGGAGTCACAGTTACAAGTCCAATTAGCTTGTAGATGTGTTTTTACAGATTTCTTAAAGTGAGCCAGGGATGTTATGGCTGATATCTTAGTGGGTAACGTGTTTCATTGTTTTGCTATACAATTAGAATAGACAGCAGCTCCTACTGAGTTGTTGACTTTAGTGACTTGAAGGAGAGGTTTATTGTTGGAGCATAGGGCCCTAGTACTGGAGTAAGGCTGTATTAGGTTTTGTAATGCAGGGGGTTTATCTGGGTAGTAAAGAATCTTATGGGTTAGTATAAGCTGGTTGTAAAGGAGAAGGTGGGGAAGTTCAAGCCAGTTGAGTTGTTTATGGGCTGAGGAGTGATGTGTTTGATGTTGGCTATTGGTGGCGAACTTTGCGATTTTATTATAACAGGCATCAAGTTTAGTTATATCTGATTCTCTAAGATTGGTGAGGATAGAGGAGGCCTATGGAAGTGTAGAGATGAGATGTGATTGAGCTATTTTAGCCCTGGTGCTTTTTGTGAGGAATTGTTTATTTCTATATAGTTATAATTGATGACTAACTGAAATTTGATACCCATATACAGCACTGTATCAAAAAGACAAACCAGAAACTCGGTTTACTCTACAGAAATAAAAAATATTGTCCCCTGACTCCAAACTAACTCTAGCTCAGGTGGTCCTCCTGCCTTGTCTTCTATATGCCTCTCCTATCTTTACGCATCTACAAACCACCCATTTAGCTAAACTGTGTCAAACCTATTACAGTATTGCAACATTTGCCAGTAACCAACCCTACAAATGACATCTCTGCCTTGCTTGAAACAACTTCACTGCCTGGACTTCCTCCAACACCTGCTTTTCTCCCAGCTGCAACTCACCCACTCTTTACTTTCCAAACCCTTAGCTTGTCCCTCTCTCTACTCCATAATATCCCTTTATATCCCCTTTCCATACTCTCCATAGCTCAAACCAGCATCTACTTGACAGCTACAAACCTAACAAAAATATTGGCAAACTTCTTTACAAAAACAGTGTCTCCCAGGTTTGGAACAAGCTCCCTCCTAACATCTGAACTATTTCTAGCACAAATCTCCTTAAATCCAAACTCAAACATTTTCTCCTAAATGCCAGCACCTGCCATTGCCAAGACCCCACTTAATCTCCCATGCCCCCCTTACACCTATTTATTGCCGTTCATATTGCTACCACAGCTAGCTTCATTAGCCCCTTATTACAATAATCTCTTCTGCTCTATATCTGTTTCTCACCTACATACATCTTCTTACTTAATACCATGCTATTTCTTACATGTATAGTCATGTCTAGTTCTGCTTGTAATTACTATAAAATGTTTTCTTAAGACTGTAATTTATTTTTCATTCTAGTCTGTCTAAAAATTTGTATCTCCTATAATTTGTATTTCCTGTAATGTATAGCATGCTTTTGAAATGTATATCATTCTTTTGGAACTGTATTTACTTGAATTGTAAGTTGGAGCTTTTCTCCTTGGGTCTCCACTGAAAACAGGCCACTGTCTCAGTTGGACTAATGCGGTTAACAAATGACAAATGAATAAATGCAATATTCATTATATACAGAGTGAGAATCATAGTTGGAATGCTGAAAGAATCACAATCAAAAATAGAGTCACAGCAACGTATGTCAAAAGAAGAGAATGAAGATATAATTAAATCCCAGAGAATATGAGGAACTTCAAACATGTACAAGCATTCAACATAGCCACTGGAATCATCTTTTAAAACAGAACACATGTAATTAATTAAGAGACATATGTTAATCCTCTTTTAGAAATAAGACTCCTTTACAGCTGCCCTATCAGCGATATTAATAACTCTCTTGGGATGTGTGTGTGTGTGTGTGTGTGTGTGTGTGTGTGTGTGTGTGTGTGTGTGTGTGTGTGTGGAGGGGTTAATGAGATCATCATACATAAACCTACTGTAGTGGAAAAACTGCTTGGCGTCTTGCTATTCACAGCACATTAGCAGTCAAGTGCTCTTTACTAACGTTCTTATGTTTATGTACTTTTTATGTTTATACATCGTTTCATTTTCAATTGCTGCAATGTTTTCTGTGATTATATTTTATGCATTTCACTACCCGCAGTGGTGGTGCTGTGGTAGCGTTGTCACCTCACAGTTAGACGTTGCCTGTTCGATTCTCAGTTAGAGCGTCTTCTGTGTGGCGACATATGTGAATGGGCATTCCTTCGTTGAAGGTTGTGCGTTAGGCCCGGCAAGCCAGTACGTAAAAATCTATTGCCAATCATTAGTGGACCGGAGTTCCGCTGTGGCGACCCCTAAACCGGGAAAAGCCGAAAGAAAAAGAAATATTTTATGCATTTCACTTTCTGCAATGTTTCTGTAACTACTTTGACACAAAGTTTCTATAATGCAGTTATATACATTACAGAAATCCTACTTATCAATTGAAAACTGGCTCTCCAATAACCACTTGATTCTAAACCAAAAAAAAAAAACTATATTCCTGTTTTTCACTTCCCAAACCATGAACCATCTCAAACTTTCCATCTCTCTCACCTCCCTCAGCAATACACTTATCTTGTTTGAATCTCCCACCAAGCTCCTGTGAGTCATCATAGATGACCAACTCAAATTTGATTTACATGTCTCCAATAACAAATATTAGGACTTCTGTATCACAACAAAACGTTTCTCACCTCCAAATCCAAAATCTCCCTATCCCATGCCTACCTCCTTCCAAGCCTACTCTAGGGATCACAAATCCTCACCAACCTTCAGACTGCCATCCTAATGAAACTCTGATTTACACATAACAAAACTGCTAAATTTGCCTCAGGTCAGTCTTACCACTCTCACCACTGTCTTGCCCTCAAAAACTTAATCTGGTTAGAATTCCCTCACCAGTTACTCTTTACCCAACTTCAGATCATAAATACTATACTGTACCAACCCTCCATCTGCCCTGACATTGCTTCTCTTGTCTCCCTTCATACCCTTCCTAGGTCTCTCCTTAGCTCTTACCAAAACCTCCTCTAAATCTACAAATCCAAAATTAAAATACGGCAAAAGCTTTATAACTACTGTCCTAGCTTGAAATAAGCTTCCTTTAGAACAATTTTTGGTTCTGTCACTACAATCACTCTCCATGACTGTCCTTAGTCTCATATCCTCCTTTTGAACCTGTCTGAACAACCACCCTCCTTGTGTGTTTCTATGCCACAAGATGGGTCACAAACTGGCTCAAAGACAGAACCCACAGAGTGAGAGTTGCTGGAGTCATGTCAGACTCGAAACCGGTCACAAGTGGTGTCCCGCAAGGTTCTGTACTGGGATCGCTCTTGTTCGGTATATACTTTTCCGAGGTACAGGCCAACGTGGGAGGACTATGGCTCACCAAGTTCGCAGACGACTGCAAACTAGGCGCCATAATCAACTCTCCAGCTGACACAAACATCCTTCAAAAAGGTCTCACAGAGACAGATAACTGGTGCCAGAGCCATGGTCTAAAGCTAAATGCCAAAAAGTGTATAGTCATACCCTTTGGCAAAAACAATGTGCCCACAAATTACCACATAGGCGGTAACCCATTAAGTACAGAGAAAGTAATTAGGGATCTGGGGACCCAAGTTGATAGCAATCTCTCCTTTGACAACCACATTGCCAAAGTGGTTAGAAAGACCTTTACATAGCCCACCTCATCATGAAAGGATTCACATCTAGATCAAGAGAGGTAATCGTGCCCCTTTATTCATCCCTCATCAGGCCCATCATAGAATACAATGCCCCTTTTGGGATGTACCTTACCCGACACCTGCAGCAATTAGAAAGACCCCAAAAGTACCTCACCAAGAGGATCAAGGGACTCAAACAGATGCCATATGCTGCTCGGTTAAAAAAACTCCAGCTCTACTCAGTTGCATACCGCCTACTTCGAGGCGATCTATGCCTGACATATAAAGCTATGTCCAATCCAGAATTAATGGACATGCTCCACCTCAGTAAATCTAAATCCCTTAGAGCCACATGCTCGAAGGACTTGAACCTCAGCACTGAAATAAATAGAACTTGCTGGAGGGACAGATTCATAACCCAGAGGCTCCCTTCACTCTGGAACAGAATTCCAATTCATGTTAGGCAGAGCACCTCACTGAATCTCTTCAAGAAGAATCTTGATGAGTGGATGGGGGATCGTAGGTTTGTCTCGGGGATTACTTCCGTGTCACTATTAGACAGAGGCACAGCAAACTAAAACTTAAAAAGGGCACAGTATACTCAAATCAAGGGGTGGCGTAAGCCAAACAAAATCGGGCTAGGCTTATAATTGCCCCAGGGCAGATAGCCTAGTATGAACCTATGAACCTAGAAATCAGTAATATTAATCAGTCAAAAAAATTCAAGGTTGCTATCAGAAACTTTCTGAACAATTCTTGGTTCTGTCACTACAATCACTCTCCATGACTGTCTTTAGTCTCATATCCTCCTTTTGAACCTGTCTGAACAACCACCCTCCTTGTGTGTTTCTTTCTTTTCATATCCTCTCTACTACTCAAACCCCCTTCTTCATCTCATCTCTACTAACTGGCTGAGTTTCAGCTCCTCACTACTGCACAACTAACATAAATCCTCACCCATCTCCTATCTGAGTTTCTACAAAAGTAACTTCTTTTTTTCCATCCCTGTCTCTCTACGAGTCCCTCACATACTTTTAATCAGTTCTACACCTACAGGGCTTGTACTACTTGATTTCAGTTACATATAATTGCTTATAATTTCTAATGTAAATATTTTGTATACTTCATTTTGATAACTTAGTGTATCTATGTAATTTAATACATAATTTAGTGTATACTTTCTTTAGATAATTCTTTTTATTTTCTGTATCATTGTACTTTTTAAACTATATGTTTATAATCACCTGTGGAGCTTTTCTCCCCAGGCCTCCACTGAAAAAGGGCTTCTGCCCATTCGACTAACCCAGTCAATAAATGTCAAAAAAAATAAATAAAATTCTCCACAATACCATTTTCTATTGTTATTGCCCTAGTGGTCCAGATTTTGGCCAAAAATAGTCCTTGGACCAGTTCACTTTCCCGGTAGATAAATGCAAATAAAATAAAAATATAATAAAATGCTACATAGCCCTGTGGGATGCCTCCATGCAGGAAGCATATATACAGAGTGAGGGAGCAGCCTCCACAGTCAGCTCAGTGCATGACCTCTTCTCTCATGTTAAGCTGACTGTATACGGGGATGCTAGGGAATATCTTTCAGAAACCTGAGCCACTCCAGATTGCTGCCTTAATGATGATCCCTGTCAACTGAAGATTACCACGGGGATGGGGAACATAAGGGATGATTGGCTGGGAGGAGATGAATGATCAGCAGGGATCATGGGAAATGTGTGTAAAAAAATACTGCAATATGTGAAAATTTAGAAAAAAAAAATAGAATGATATCTTTCTGTAAATTTTCGCAAACAACTTTTCATATCTTGAAAACTGCACCACCCACACAAAAAATGTATCAGTTGATTGATTCTTAAAATGTAACCTAATGACAAAAAATTATTTTCTGAATTATGTTAATTGAAATATTCACAAGGATATGAACTTGTATGTATATTTGCATAACTGGCAGTTTCACACTCATCATCTTCATAAGTTGTACAACTACTGCAACTATTAATGAAAATTTTCTCCAGTATCATCCAAAGTTTTACCTGATATTTATTTATAGTTATATATCAGTAGATTTTGAAAATATTAATGTACTTATGGAAGTATTGCATGCCTTTATAATAACTAACTAGCAATATCTTCAGCATAGTGCATTATACATGGGCATTGCCAACATCTTCTTCTGCCTTCCACAATGGCATTTAGCATCATGCCCCCTTAATAACATTCAGCTCTCTCAGGAACCAGGATATGTATATCTCCCTATAGATACATATAACCAATATATATTTCACTATACAGAAAGCTGTAAGGCAAGTACGCACTATGGTATATATTGCCACAAAAGGAAAAGGAAATATTACCAGCCCAGCTTGCTGGAATTTTGTAAAAAATTATATGTCATTTGTGAATATTAATATGATTTATATAGAAGTGTGACAGAAGGAGATACTGCCAACTCAACTATCTGGAATTTTGTAAATAGTTATATGTCATTAGTGAATATCAGCATGATGCACTGCTTGTGTTACCACTATATTAGAGCTATATGTTGTGTGTATATCAAACTGCTGATACAGAAGTGTGTGTGAAAAGGGGTTTGTACAGTACTGAGCTTAGAGGTGTGACCACAGTGTACCCTGCTGGATTACAACAGAAATGCATATAAACTTATGTGACTGTGTAAATGTATATGTTTTAACAGTGGGAACTGATACATAGGTCCATAGGTTCATAGGATGATACTAGACTATTGGCCCGGAGGCCCTTATAAGTCTTGTCAATAATTTCACCCATGTTCCCTCAAAGTCAGGATCTGTTTTCCCTGTCCAGCAGGGACAAAGTTGGGGTATATTTTCTGTTTCCCATCCAGTTGTCCAGGTTCCTCTTAAATAGGGTTAGTGAGGTACTCTGCTTGACATGGAGAGGGAGTGTATTCCACAGATGGGGGAGTCGTTGGGGCAGAAATCTATCCCGCCAACAAGTTCTATTAATGTCACAGACCAGATTTAGGCCTTGTGTATTGGTTGCATGAATGTAGTTTGACGTATGGATATGCAGCAGCTCCATCAAGGCTGACTCTGAGACGGCCTTGTATGCCAGACACAGGTCACCTCTGAGCAGTCTGTATGAGACTGAGCAGAGGGACAGGGCTTTTAGCCTATCTGTGTAGGATGGGTGTTTGAGACCCTGGAGTTTCCTGGTCAGGAACATCTGTGGTCTCTCCATCTGCTGCATGCCATCCTTGTTCCTGAATGAAATACCCATACTTATATGGTGGGCCATGTAGAGAGTCTTCTGTATAATGAAGGCAATGTGGTGGTCAAAAGTCAGGTTGCTATCAACTTGGGTGCTCAAGTCCCACACAACTGATTGTATGTTTAGTATGTTGTTTTTAATGTGATAATAATTGGGGATACCATTTCCCCCAAAGTGGATAATGATGGATTTCTTGGCAATCAGTTTGAAGCCATGCTTCTGGCACCAGTCATTAGTTTGGGTAAGGCCCTCTTGGAGGATGTTCACATCACTAGGGGAATTTATGACAGTGCCCATTGCAATCATCTGCAAACTTGGTCAGCCACAGACCACCAGTTTTGGCTTGCACCTCAGAAAAGTATATCGCAAACAGTAAAGGCCCCAAGACCGATCCTTGGGGTATGCTGCTTTTTATGGGTCTACTACTAGAGATGGGTTCCCCTATTTTGACTGAGTGGGTTCTATCAGTGAGCCAATTAGCTACCCATCTGGCAACATATGTGTTGATGCCTAGCTGGGAGAGTTTATCTATTATGCCTGAGTGGGGAATAGTGTCAAAGGCTTTGGCTAGCTCAAGGTAGGTGGTATGTACTGTCTTCCCCTCATCCATGACTTTGGTGACTGTGTTGAAGAAGATGACCAAGTTTCACAAGCATGATCTTCCTTTGACAAAACCAAACTGTGCGGGATCAAGCGTTTGGAGGTTGCCAATGTCCCTGTTCACAAGGTCCATGATAATGCATTTCATGGCCTTGCAGATAAGGCTAGTTAGGCTGATGGGCCTATAATTGCCTGGATTGGTGAACCCTCCACCTTTATGTAGAGGGATGACAGTGGCTGTCCTCCATTTGTTGGAATGAAGCCAGTGTACAGGCTTTGGTTGAATAGGGTGCTTGTGGTGCTAAGAGCTCTTGCCTGAATTCATGTAGGACATAGCCAGGTATGCTGTCGGGTCCCAAGGAGGCTATATTTTTTGCCTTTGAAAAGGCATTAATGAACTGCTCCCTGGTGATGATTGGAAGGGGGCAGGTGCTGGGGATGTCCTGGTTTACTGATGGGGGGACAGGAGGGTGAAGTTTTCACTGAACTTGTCTGCCAGGAAGTTGTCTATGTCTATGGCATTTGTGTATGTGGTATTCTTGACCACCAGTTCAGAGCAGATTTGGGAGTTACCTTTGAGATTGCAGACATATGCAAAGAAGGCCTTGTGATTGTCATTAGTGGATGTGGCCAATTTGGACTCAAAATTAGCCTTAGAGTATTTCACCAGTGACCTTATTTGGTTCAGACAAAGGAGAGATTGCTTCCAACTTAGCACCTGCTCCTTCTTGGTCCCGGACAGCAATTTATTCCTTTTATTATAGAGTCTGTTTATTGCTGCTGTCCACCAGACAGGTTTACTCTTCCTCGAGGAAGATGATTTGGTCCTGTCAGGTATTGCCGAGTCCATGCAGCTATATAGGTACTCATATAGTTTTTTGGTGTAGGCTTGGACATTAGTGCTTGTTTCAACTGAAGGGATGGTGGCTGTGAAGCTGCTTATACTTACTCTCAGGAGGGTGTAGTCAGCTTTGGAAAATTTTTTTTGTTCGACCCTGGCGGGGGGGGGGGGGGGTTCAGGGGAGATGGTGAGTGATTGCTTTATGATCGGATCTTACCAAGGAGAATGACACTGTAGGGGTGCTACAATGGCTACTCATACTGGTTAGTACCAGGTCCAGGATGTTTTAACCTCTTGTGGGGGTGTCAACCAGCTGATCCAATGCATTTGCATTGACAAAGTCGAGGAATCTCTGGGCATTCGTGTTTGAGCTAGAATAGGTATTCTACTCTATGGTTGAGTAGTTAAAGTCATCCAGGATCAGGGTAGAGGGTTGAATCTTGATGGATTCAAGAAAGTACAGGTAGGTGGAGTGGGCCTTCTAAGTCATGGTTGGGGGTCTGTAAATAGCTATGATTTGAATAGGTGTTTTGGCAAAAGTTAACTGCACCTGGAGTGTCTCCTCTGCATTATACTGTTTGACCAGCCTGGTAGTGTGCATGTCTCTGATAAATATTGAAACTCCATCTCCTTTGGCTTTGTAGCCCTCCATTTGGGGTCTGAAAGTATGCTAAAACAAGTAACCTGGTAAGTCTGGGGTGCTCTCCGGAGCTTTGAACCATGTTTCAGTGACTCCAGAAATGTCAGCATCTTCCAAGGCGAGGAATGCTTACAATGAGTGCAGTTTCATATTAAGACTCCTAGCGTTTAGCAGCATGACCTTTAAAGTTCATTTAGAAGAATTTTTCACATTAGTAATTCTGCCCTCATGACTTTGCCTAAAAAAGGCACTATGGGGGATGCAAGACCCTTTGCCAAAAGCCTGAAGCCCAGAGGTGATAGATGAAGCCCATCTCTGGCAAAGCATCGTGGTCTGTCAATCATGTCCTCCAGGCTGTCAGGTACTGGATCCCCTTGGAATGACACTAGAAACTAAGACAATTGTTAAAGTCAAACATTTTCTGTTGATATTGAGGCATCATTCTGGGTGACAGTAGGATGCTGCTTATGGCTAGGGACATACCTGCCTGGGACACATATTCAGTGAGCTCAGTCATGTCTCTCTTCATATAGTCCAGAGAGGTACGTCTCAAGTCATTCACACCAACATGGACTATGACAGAGTCATAACAGTACCTGTTGTTGAGAGACTTGAATGGGTGAGTGATATAGTGGATTCTAGCACCTGACAAGCAACTTACCATGACTTTCCCCTTGTCTAGCCTGGTGAGGGGCACATCTGTGTGTCCCACAATAGTGTCTCCTATGACTAGTATGTTGGGTTTGTGGCTGGGCCTTAGAGGCTGTGAGGCACAGGCATGTGTTGTAATATGTGTGGTGCTTGGTGCGGTGGGTTGTGATGTGTTTGTGTGCTTTTGCCGTGGAGGCCTCCCTTGTTTAGGTATGCTTTTGCTGAAAACTTCCACATATGTAGGAATTTACTGTACAGATGTGAGTGGTGTTAGACATATGGTGTTTGTGGTGTTTGTGCAGACAACCTTCTCAGTGCCAGATGTACTGGCTTGTGATTGAGACACCAAGGATTCTAGATTCTTAATGTAATTGCATCTCTCACATATTGTGTTCCTAGGTAGTAGAAGAAGAGGGTTGTCTGTGTACATGAGGCAGTTGCTACACTGTCTCAGGATGTCCACATCAACCAGACTAGCAGGAGAAACCACAGGAAATTGTCCATCCATGGTTGTCAGAATCTGTGGAAGAGAGGTCAAGGATGGTAGAGTGGGTATTATCAGAATAGAGTACCTATAGGTGTGAGTAGGGCTGGATAAAATCAACAACATAGTATTTGCAAGGGAGGGTGTCAGTTACACAGGAGTGCTGGTAAGGGAAAAAATGTAACTCAGATACCTCGCAATGGGTTAAAAAAGCACAGCAACAGTGCACAATGAGCAAATAAGTGCAACACCCTGCAAACACAGGGTTTAGATACCAGAAAAGATGGAAGAATCTAGAAACTCAAAATACTACACAATCCTGCTAGCCCCTGCAGTTTCACCCAATCATTCTTGCTAGAAAAGGTCAGGCAGTCCTGTTTCTCTCACTAACAGAGAAGACAAGCCCCTACCAGCACAAGATGCCTGCCAGAAATACAGGGAATTCAACAAGCAAAACAACCAGGCCTGGAAACAGAAGGCCTCTATCCAGACTATGCTATCTGACTAGAACACAGAAACCTCACAGTAAATGTGCAAAAAAAGCACAGATAGAGCACTCACAAACAGAAAATACAACTCTCAGTATGAAAAAGCAGTTTACCATTAAGTAATTCATTAAAAATGCAATTACAGTAAAGAAACACTATCTAGCAATGAAAATACAGTTAAAACAGTATAAAACGGTGCAAAAATGCAGTGAAACAGTAAAAAAGCTTTATAACAATGCAAAATGTAGTAGGTTAGCTATATAGCACAACTATAAGCATTAAGAAGTGCAATGCAATGAAATAAATGTAAAAAAAAAAAACGTATTCTGCTCTTGGAGCATCAGGGAATTTCTGCTATGTCACAGGGATGAATCACCAAGCCTCAGCCTGGTAAAAACAAGCACAGCTCCCTGCAGACACAGGGTTTAAATACCAGAAAATTTGAAATAATCTAGAAGCCCGAATTACTACCCAATCCTGCTAGTCCTTGCACTTTCAATCAATTGCTCATGCTAGAGAAGGTCATGCAGCCTGTTATTGTCATTAACAGAGAAGACAAGCCCCTACCAGCATAAGGTGGCTGCCAGAAACACAGAAAACTCAACAAAAGTACAGTTTTGTACCTACCATAAATGTAGATGTTCGAAGATCCACATTGCTGCAGTCCTTACACTTGGGTAGTCCGCTGTCCTCGGTCGGCCCGAATATCAAAGTATAAGGCTGACGTCGGTCAAGGCGCATTTGACTGACATCAGGACGTCAGGGTACAAATGCGCATGACCGACGTCATATCCTCAGTCTTTTCTTGCCCCAGATGTCAGAAGACCCTAAAAATAAAGGTCAAAACCAAAAGACAGCAAACAACCAACCAACCACCCTTGCACTAATTATATGTACAATATATACAATATACACAATATTTACAACCCAACCCACACAACCACCTCTAACTACAGAGGGGAAGGAGGGAGGGTAAATTGGACTGCAGCAATGTGGATCTTCGAACATCTACATTTATGGTAGGTACAAAACTGTACTATGTTCTTCATCTCACATTGCTGCAGTCCTTACACTTGGGTAGAATCCCAAAGCAGAGGTAAGGGAGGATGGCCAAACTACAAGGAAGCAGGAGCTGCCAAAATGCCCTGCAAAACAGCAGTGGCAAAACCAGCCCTGGATATAGAGTAAAATGGCAGGTGATAATGCCTAGAGAAAGTATGCACTGAACTCCAAGTAGCTGCCTCCAAAATATCCTTGGTTGCCACTCCCCTCAAAAAGGCTGTCGAAGTGGCAGTAGCCCTAGTGGAATGAGGCCTAATCCCAGCTGGAATCTCCTTGCCATGATGGGAATAACAGAAAGCAATGCAAAACCCAATCCACTTAGAAATAGTTTGTTTTGACACAGGCTTGCCCTGAGAACTCAAAGCAAAAGAAACAAACAACTGCTGAGACTGCCTGAACCCTTTAGTTCTGTCCAAATAATATCGCAACTGCCTGTGTACATCTAAAGTGTGCAAAATCTTTTCCCCTTTATTTTGGGGATTTGCATAAAAAGTAGGCAAATGAATAGTTTGGTTTAAAGCCACACTAGAAACCACCTTAGGCATAAAGGAAGGATTAGTATGCAAAGATACCCTATCCTTATGGAAAATCAAGAAAGGCTCAACCGCCATAAGGGCCTGTAATTCAGAAACCCTTCTTGCAGAGGTAATGGCCAACAAAAGGCAGTCTTCCATGATAAATATTTAAACTCAGAAGTAGCTGCAGGCTCAAAAGGTTGTAGAGTGAGTTTCTCCAACACAAAATTGAGATCCCAAGCAGGAGTAGGAGCTCTACGTGGGGTCTTATATTCTTTGCCCTCTAAGAAATTGCTTGAACAAAGGATGAGAAAACAATGGAGGGTCACATTCATAGTGAGCTGAAATTGCTGCAGCATGAACCTTAATAGAAGAGAAGGACAAACCTTTGTCCAGTAACTCAGTAAGATATTGAAGAGCCACACTTAAATTAGGCTCAAACATCAAAATCCTTTGCTGCACTCCAAAATAAAAATCTCTTCCATTTATCTGCGTACACTTTCCTTGTACTAGGCCTTCTAGCTTCCAAAATCACATTCAAAACTTGTTGTGGAAGTTGAGACCCTCTATGGTTCAAAACAGAATATGCCAGGCTGTTAGGTGAAGAGAGTGAAGTTTGACATTGAGCAAATGGCTGTCCTCCTGTGACAACAGGTGTGGAATCGAAGGCAAAGGCCATGGAGGCTTCCGTACCAGACTTCTCAGTAATGGGTACCAGTGCTGTCGAGGCCAATCTGGAGCTATTAAAATCATCCTTGGCTTGTCCAGTCTGACCTTTAGAAGTACCTTTGGGAGGAGAGGCAGAGGTGGAAAGGCATACACATGAAGATTGCTCCAATTGAAAGAAAGAGCATCCACTTTCCAAGCTGTGGGATGAAACCTTTTGTGCAAAACTTTGGCAGCTGATGGTTTAGTGGAGAAGCGAACAGATCTATGTCTGGAGTTCCCCATGACACTGTCAATTTCTGAAATACATGAGGATCCAATTTCCACTCGTGGGGATCCATAATTCGTCTGCTCAACACATCTGCTAAGGAGTTCTGTGCTCCTGGCAGAAACCTTGCCTGAAGATTGAGCTGTAAACTGAGAGCAGTCTCCCACAAAATCATTGCTTGCCTGCATAGAGGATAAGAATGTGTTCCCCCTTGCTTGTTGATGTACCACATGACAGTTGTGTTGTCTGTTAGAATCAACACCTTCCCTGGAAAAAGTAAATCCTTGAAAGCTATTAACGCAAACTGGACTGCTAACATCTCCTTCAGGTTGATATGTAGATGTTGTAGTCTGGCAGGCCACTTGTCTTGTATCCACTTTCCATTTAGATGAGCTCCCCAAGCTTTGTCTGAGGCATCTGTCGTTAAAATCTGACTTGCCTCTGGCCGGGTCACAGAGAGTCCCTTGTTTAGGTGACATTCCTGAGCCCACCACAAAAATTCCTTTTGAATGCAAGGTATTATTTGAATGACAGTGTCCAAATCCTGGCAGTGCTGTGTCCATACATTTTTGAGATACCATTGCAGCTTCCTCATATGCAGTTTGGCATTGGGAAGCACCAGAATACAAGATGCCATGAACCCTAAGGCTTGAAGGACTGTCCTTGCAGTCAGCCTGGACTGATGAGATAGTTGATGGAAGTAAAGGGAAAGACTCTTTTGTTTGTCCGGGGTTAAAAAGGCCATCTGGGATGCTGTATTCAGTCTTACACCCAGAAAGCACATGTCCTGAGAGGGTACTAGACTGGACTTTATTTTGTTCACAGAATACCCCAGGCATCTTAGCACTGCTATCACATATTCCAAATGATGAAGAAGCTCTTCCCTTCCTTGAGCCAGAATCAGGCAATCGTCCAAATAAGGATAGATCTGTATTCCTTTTAGCCTGAAGAAAGCTATCACTGGAGCCAGAATCAGGCAATCGTCCAAATAAGGATAGATCTGTATTCCTTTTAGCCTGAAGAAAGCTATCACTGGAGCCAGAACTTTCGTGAACACTCTGGGCGCAGTAGATAAGCCAAAGGGCAATGCAGAGAACTGATAGTGAGAAGTCCCAGCTCGAAAACGCAGATACTTCCTGCAACTTAGTCTGATAGGAACATGAAGGTAAGCCTCCTTGAGATCCAAAGTTACCATCCAATGATCTTTGCCCAGCAGAGGTAAAAGCTGTTGTAACGTCAACATTTTGAACTTGGGAATGTCCAGATAAGTGTTGAGGATAGATAAATCCAAAATTGGTCTCCACGTGTTCCCCTTCTTTGGTACTAGGAACAGGCGAGAATAAAATCCTAGGCCCACTTCTGGCATAGGGACCGGCTGTATGGCCCCTAGTTGAAGTAACAGAGAAATTTGCTTGTGAGCCTCTATTCTTTGTTGAGGAGGAACATCTGGCATGCCTCTGAAAGGAGGCAAGGTATGGAAATAAAACCTGTAACCTTGGTGTATGATATCCAATACCCATCTGTCTTGGGTAATTAAACTCCAATTTTCTTTGAAAAGTGCCAACCTTCCTCCCAAAGGTGCTGCCAGACGAGAAGGCTCTGGCAGCTGAAAAGGTAGGTCATTGGGTCTGTTTACGAAAGGACTGACCCCTGCCCTCACCTGAAGACTGTGCAGGAGAACTCCCTGTTCTAGGCCTGAAAGAGCCCTGAGCTCTGCCCCTACCACGTCTAGATCTACCCCTAGACTGGGAATCATAAGAAGGATACGTCCACCCTTTAGCAGGCCAATTTCTACTAAACTTTGGAGGCTGAACCTGCAAAAAATCTTTAACAGTCTGCATAGACTTAGCCTTGTCTTCCATTTTCTTCAAAACTGCCTCAACAGGAGAACCAAACAACACATCAGATTGTAAAGGAGCATCTAAAATCCTAGTTTTAACATGGTCAGATAAATTTTGATCCCTCAGCCAGGCGTGCCTGCGAAGAACTGACCCAGTGGCAGCCACCCTAGACGAGGCCTGTACAGCATCAAAACCACATTGCAAAGAATGCTTACCCACCTGTTCAGAAACATGTACTAAATCTTGTAACTCTTTACAATCAATACCTTCCTCCAGAGCATCAACCTTAGACTTCAACTGCGAAAGGAGATAGTTTTGGTATTTTAACATGTGAAACTGGCAATTCAAAGCCCTCATAGCTAGAGTGGAAGAAGTATAAACTTTCTTTCCCCATCTATCCAAGGCCCTGGCTTCTTTATCTGCAGGAACCGGATTCTTGACAACAGAAGCCTTAACACCTTTAGGCCCCTGGCTAACAGTTTCTGGGTCTGCCCTAGGACTCTTAAAAAGATACTTATGAACTTCAGGCACCCTGTAATACCTATCCGGTTTAACAGGAGCAGGAGGCAAAGAATCAGGATTAAGAGAAGCCTCTGTAAAAACATCTTCCACTACATCCAAAACAGGAGGTATAGCCAAAGGCCTATGCTGGGGTAAAACAAAAATTCCTAAGCCTTTTCCTGGAATCAGAGAAGTCCTGACCTTCCCACTTAAAATGCTCCCTCATGGAATGAAGAGTTTCTGAAAAGAAAAATCCTCAGGAGGAGAAGCAGAAGGAGTAGAATCATCCACATCAGAATCAGAATAAGGAGAGTACTCCTGCAAGTCTTCAGTCGAAGACTCTGAAACATCCGAAGCCTGCTCAAAACTCCCATCTCAGGCTCCACCCTAGGTCTCTTATCAGGAGGGGCAAAGAACCCTAATCAGAGTAATCAAATATTCTGCCATTTTAAGCATATGCTTCTTGGGCACAGTTCCAGAAGAACTAGGGTGACACCAACTGAAGCTAAACCTGGCCTGCCTCTAGGAGAAGCCTTGGAAACAGAAGGAGGGCCTAACCACCCTAGGCAGGGAGGGAGTATTGTAACCTGAGAAGCCCCATCACCTGACCTGCCTCCTGAGAGGCCACATCCTGCAATAACAAGGTCTCTCCCTGGGATCCCAAAGAAACCTCCGGTGGAACCACCGGCTCCACCGACACCTCTAAAGAACCGGCGTCCGGTACGGACGGTTCTTCTAGCCTAGGCTTCACTGCTTTGTCCTTGCGCTTCTTGAAGAGGGTGCCGGAGCATCCGACGGCATTTTATAATTGCACCGCTTCCCAAAGACTAACCTGGCACAATCTAATCTCCTCTTTATAGTGCGCTTATTAAATCTAGCACAAGAGCGACACCCAACAATGTCGTGCTCAGGCCCTAAACAAGGAATACACAAATTATGATAGTCTCTATGCGGTATCTGTTTCCCACAAGAAATACAATTATTCACTTTTTCTGACATCCGGTAAACCACTGAGGCAAGAAAAAACTAAAATATTCCCCAACGGGGTACTTAGCCAACTTTGACTCGGTCTGAAACTCCGGAATCGAAAAAATTTCAGAACGCCAACCGGCACTTGCAATACTGCTTCTGCATCGGACCATGCGGCAAAAAAGACTGAGGATATGACGTCGGTCATGCGCATTTGTACCCTGATGTCCTGATGTCAGTCAAATGCGCCTTGACCGACATCAGCCTTATACTTTGATATTCGGGCCGACCGAGGACAGCGGACTACCCAAGTGTAAGGACTGCAGCAATGTGAGATGAAGAACATCAAGACAAGCAGGCCTGCATGCAGCAGGCCTCTACCCAGACTATGTTACTTGACTAGAACACAGAAACCTCACAGAAAATGTACAGAAAAACACATATAGAGCACTCACAACCAGAAAATACAAGTCTCAGTATGCAAAAGCAGTTTACAGTTAAGTAATTCAATAAAAATGCAACCTCAGAGAATTTCTGCTATGTCACAGTGATGACTCACCACTCCATAGCCTGGTAAAAACATAGAGGGTTAACTTGGGCTTCAGCAGAATTAATTGAAATTAAAGTATTTTATAACTATGTAATAAAAGAGATGTTGTCTTTCAGTTTTGGTGCAGTGGGAGACATAATGTCTACAACTAGGGAGACTTCTGCATTGTATTGTAAGTGTTTTACTGTTTTATGTCTTCCAGAAGTTGAAAACATCTGAAGGCTATGTGTTTTCACAGGGAGATGCTGAATGCTGGCAGTTTCTAACAATGGTTGCTTTTGAGTCTGGGAGCTGAAGTCGGGTGATGAGGAGTGATGTCTTGCTGCAAGTATCCCAGCAGTAATGCTTGCTGTTGATTTAGGAACTCTCTGAGAAAGGTAGGCCATTTTATATTTGTCTTTGAACTGACAGTATCTGCTGGGGAAAAACACACTCACCACATCTGCCTTGCTTTCTCTCTAAGTAAGTTAACTAGGGTAAAGTAATTTATTTTAGATATAGTTAGCAATATAGTAAAGATTAGTTTAGATGTTTTATGTATTTATTTGAGACTGTCTTGCAATGTTGTTTTAAATATTTCCTATGGTTTGAACTCTGAAGTTACTGTGATGATTTACTATTTCCTTGTTCTTTTATTATTTATTATTAAATATATTTAAACCCATCTTTGTGGCTGATATTTGTGAAAACATATCTAAGCTCTTAGAGTACTTGCATATCTATTTGGTGACACTATGCAGGCCACTCCTTATAGCCTTGCTCTTAGTCAAACTACCATTTGGATTAATAGTAACATTACACAGAAAGATTGGACACCGTTTGCTAAGGGCCTTAAAGTACCTGATAAGTAGTAGCTGGTGGCAGGAAAAACTACCTTATAGTCTGGGCAGAAGGGGGCATAGCTAATAAACCTGTGCCTGCCTTTCCCAGGTGTGTGTGTGTGTGTGTGTGTGTGTGTGTGTGTATGTGTGTGTGTGTGTGTAGGTGTGTGTGCGTGTGTGTGCGTGTGTGTGTGTGTGTGTGTGTGTGTGTGTGTGTGTGTGTGTGTGTGTGTGTGTATATAAATCAAATCTCAAAGAGTATGTGTGCCAGCTACTTGGGCAGGGACACGAAGCACTGGTTGGAGAGCGAGGGTGCTGGAGGTCTTTGTTTGGCCACTTAGCTGAGATCTCAACTCTAAAGCTGTGCTAGTGGACAGTCTTATTGGGGATCTGGAGAAACAGAGAGAAACCAGCCCCAGACTGACTGTGGTCTCTGTGTGTTCTTAAGGGAAACTGCACTGTACTGTGTGTGTACTTGTCATCCTCCCAGTGTGTACGTCTCCCACTGTTGCCAGTGTTGAAGTTTGAGACTCCTTGATTACTGGGCCAGTGCTGTGGCATCACATATATAAATATTTAATACTTCAGGATTTTTTTGTGCTTTTTTTTTCTCCTAGATAGCTTACCATTAGTTGACCTGAGTGCCTCTTCTTAATGTCTGGGTCTGCCAGCTCACCTGAGTCCACCAAATTTGGTCTGAATTATGCCTGGGGACAGTTAAGAGACTGACACATTTAAATAAAGTTTAATACTGTTGCCTAGGAAAAAAAATATTCCTATTATCCCTGCCTCTGTATTTGCAGAGTAACAACCTGAGGGTGGGATGTGCAATGAGAGTCTGTGCTTGGACCACCATTCACTTTTGTGAGGGGCTGACATTAGCAGGACACCCCAACCACCCCCAGGCAGCACTTCATGGTTGCTTCCCTGTTTCCAACAGGGAAGTCAAAACACATTGTGTGCTCAGATCACATACTCCTGCTTCCCCTGTTGGCTACTCAGATGCCCAAGTAACTAATCAAACCTGCTTTAGCTGGGCCATAGACAGGGTATTATCACTCTGTGCCATGCACTGGCTAAGTAATTCAAAACAATCTGATAACAGCTGTGAAAGCACTGAAAGGTAAAGAATTGAATGCCCACTTGTTACTTACACAGAAGATTTTGCTAGTTTTGTTTCACACTGTAAGCTCTATTACATAAATTAGAAAATTGTATTTTCAGATATGATTTAACTATTACCTCTGAAGACTAAATTAATAATTTTCAACTCGAGCGGGAAAAAAAATCTACTTCAATAATGAGCTGATATTTTGACATAGTAAAGGAATACAGATATCTAGGACTAATACAATGTAAAAACTTACAATCTGTAATGATAGATTCATTTATTTTTATTTATCAGGGAAGAATACTGATCAACTTTGACCATTTGCAGGCTGAGTCCAGGCTACAGACATACACAGTAACAACAATAAAGTAAGATCAAAGAAATAAGTAAATGAAAGAGTATTGTGACATAACCTATGTTGAAAATATGTGATTAACATTAAAAAGTTTCTAATAGCACTGAATCTATTTAATAAGCATTATGGGGGTTTCAAATGACATCTCTTCTTACTGGTATTAAAGAAATAATGAATAGTATAATTAGACATGGACACCAAGGAATAATAATATATTATCATGTGGAGTATACAGGTTACTGTAAAAATATTTAAAATGATCAAAATCCTTCTCAGAAATCTGCATAAGGGAGAAGTTATTCTATTAACTTAAGATACCTCAGATGATTCCAAGATGCGTTTCATGTGATGTAATTAACTAAAACAGCCTGAAAATGATCTTAAAGCTTAGTGAATCCGCCAGACATTTATGTAGTCACACTGTAATGGTATCTCTATGTGTCTAATATTGTCAGTTAATATTTACATTCCAAAAACATGCTACATTCAAGTGACTGAAAGATTTCATCTTAAAGGTTAAATGATGGGTTATACAACTGCACTTATACTTTGCTTCTGTTTAGTGCAGCTAAGGAGATTTTAATTTTTGTACAGGTACAATTTATTTATATTGTCATAATTTTCATATTTCATCTAAACATCCCAGGAATGAACTGGCACAGACAGAACTGCCTAGCCTCGTATGAAAACACGCAACTGGATGAAGAGAATGCTCGTGACAGTGTGTGGGTACCCTAGGTGGTTAGTGAGATACTGTTAAGTCATTTACAAAATATTGCAAAATTAATAGCTGCTGTATTTGCTGTATATTATAAAATCCAGTTTAAGACCTAGAATCTAATGAATACTACAACTATAAAATGAGCTTGTGTTTAATAGTTTCCCATTTGCACTACTCTAATAACCCTGATGGTTCTAAAGATAATGAAAATTTGTTTGAAATGTAAGGATATAACTTGATTTTGCCGAAAATCTCAGGATGCAACCATTGGATGTTACAGGACAAATCTCCAGAGTGAATGAGTTAAAAAAAATACTGGCCCGGCAATGTAATTATAGATCTTTGACCCAGAAAATGATTAGTAGGTTTTTGATTATTTATAGTTGTGAGTCTTTGAAAGATATTTGAACAAAATTATTAATATGAGTAAATCATACTCACATCTTTTAACAAAAATGACTGAAAAAATTCACATTTAGATAAAGAACAGATTAGCCTAAGCCAATATTCTAAATTTTATGCAAGGACTGCAATATACAATAACACACTTCAGAGTTGTTGCCAGTTATACAAAATAACTATAGAAGCTCTGTTTTTAACACATTGCTTACCGCATGACCAAACTTGTTGGGATATTTGAGTTGGCATGTAACTTGCTCAAGTATACTCATTGTGACAGTAAAGTTCCCTTTACTCTTGAGGTGATTATGTACAGTCTGGTGCAGATACTTCAAACTAAGGCAACTGTGTGTCTTGATATATGATATGCCTGGCTTCCTGACTTTAAAAACCTCACAAAACTTTGATCACAAATGAGTGAGAACTTCTACATGGAAACAGCATTTGGAATCAAAAAGTCAAACAAAGCATTTTTGTAGGAGGCAAGTTCATCTGCACTCCCCTCTTTACTTAGATAATGCAACTCCAAACTTGCATCATCATGGGGAATGGAGAAATCCCCCATACACTGTCAATTCGACCTCCCTGGTAAAATCTCAATAGTTACACAAACCTGTGATCACACCAATGATTATCGATCAGTAATGTTTCACAAGCAAGCCTGGTTCCCAGTTTGTGTCCATAACAATTTTGACACAATAGTTTAATGACAAACAAACCGCACTCTCTGAGTACATAGCTCTGAAGTCCATGGAGCATTGCTGTAATGGCACACTGTGTGGTGCTGCCATGAGGATAGGGGAACATAACTGTATACTATTTATACAAAACTGGTTAGCCTGATATTGTCAGTAAACCAGTAAAGAAGGCTGGAGCACTCAAATGCAAGTCATAGGGAGTATGTGATTGTGTACTGCATTGCTACTGACTGACTTGTAATGCAAGGTAAGTAGCACCCTAAGTATGTGTTTTTTTTCTTCTGTTGCAGTGTTATGTTAATGACAGTCAGAGTTGTCTTGTGAGGCAGAGGTTGTGTAGGTTAGAAGAGGAGGACCAAAGTGAGGGGGAGCTCTTCTAATAGTGAGGAGCAATACTGCGTCTAGACTGTCACCAGACATTGTCATGCTCCATGTTAGAGGGAATGACATGGTAACATCATCACTGCAGTACGCAAAGTAAATTGTAAAAAGAGTATTCTATTTCTGGCCATACACTCACTTAGTATGGTTAGGAATCATACACAGACTGACATAAAGTAAAGTGAGTTAATAGAAAGGGTTTGAGAATGTTTGTGGAACAACTAGTGACTTCACTGTATCTTTTGTGTTACAAATTGGTGGCATGGCTAACTGTCATCCCTTCATATGAGCGAGGAGGCAAGCTGGAATGCCAACAATATGTCATATAACTGACACAAGAAGGATGTATAGAATTCTTGACTGACCTCAGACAAGCTGATGATTGTGTAATGAAATGTATGTAATAAGTGAAAGGCTGTGGCTGCAATAACACTGGAGTTCTGTTTAATTTCCAGTTTCATTACAGTATCTAAGAGAGTTAATAATTCATATAGTTACATAAAACATTTTCAGATGATATAGGAATATTATTGGTCTTGATAAGTGTGCAAAAGCAACCTTTAAAGCAGGAAAACCTCAGCACCAAGAAAACATCAGTTTGAGACAAGAATGTTATATAAAAGAAATTGAGCAGGAGGGAGTGTTTAAATATTTAGGAATTTATGAAGGATCAACAATAAAACATGGGCAAATGCAAATAAAACTTGGTAAGGAATATTTTAGAAGACTTAAATTAATCCTGAAAACAGCATTGACATCTAGGAAGAAAATTCAAGTTATAAACCAATTTGGTCTTTCTCTCCTAACTTACAGTTTTGGAGTGATTAACTGGCCCCAAAATATGTTGGATAGATTAGACAGGAAAACAAGAAGGATGCTTCATGCTCATCAAATGATTTATAAAAATCATTTCATACCAAGACTATGTATTCCCCATTACAAAGGAGGTATGGGCCTCCTTAAAATTGATTACATGCATGCAATTGTGGGACTGCACCCATATCACAAGACCCAAGTGTAGTGAAAGTTTTGAAACAGGAGAATAAATCTAAGATGACTTCCTTGCTTAGTCTGGCAGAAGCATACTAGCGTGAAGTAGGAATGGAACTCAGACAGCAACTGAATGTGCCAAAAAACAAAAGAAAAAATATAAGGTGAAGGATCAGATGAGAAAGCAAGAAATGTGGAAAATGCATAAATATAGTTGCAAGTATAGAAAACTTCTGGAAGAACCTCATGTTGATCAGGATCAAATGCAGGAATGGTTAAGGTGAGGTGAATTCAAACCAAAAGATGAAAGGTTAATATTGGCGACCCAAAACAGTGGGCTACATACATGTTGGTTTACAAAATCCATTGAACATGTGGAAAAGCAGACAAATGTAGGTTTTGTAAAACAGAACTAGAAACAAGTCACACACCTCGTTGCTGGTTGTGACATACTAATGGCAGAAGGCTTGTATACTAAAGGCATAAGAATGTGGCAAGACTATTGCACTGGGGATTGTGCAAACATTGTGATATTGAATTGGCTGAAAAACACTTGAAACATGATCCACAAAGCATCATAGAAAATGATGAAGTCTACATCACAGATGGATGAAAAAAAAAAAACAAGCTATAGGGGTCCATGAAAAGAAGACAAAAATAGCACTGATCATTGAAGTCACTACAACCAGTGACTGCAGTGTCTTGTGTGCAGAGAGAGACAGAGTCAAGATTTGCAAGGAGAAACAAGAGCAATGTGGAAGACAAATACACAGACAGTTCCAACAGTAGTAGGAACAATGGGTCTTATAAAAAGAATCTATAGTCATATTTAGATCTGCTACCAATACACGTAACTCCATACAAATTGCAGAAGGAGTCATTACTGGGCACACTGAAGGTGCTACAAAGAGCATTTTTTGCTAACATCAAAGATTGAAACACTATTAATTTCATGAACTTTAATCGTACTTTGAATTAGGAATGGGGTCCATTCCCATCATGGTATTAGAAACCCAGAAGATTTAGAGTAATTAAAAATTACATAATATGGTCCCTTTCATGGTAAAGGCCACATATAATCTTGTATGTTCATTTCAGGAAACCCGTTGAAGGCCAATTTAGGAAAAATATGACATATTGTGATCATGTATTTTATTAATAAATAAGGAGAATGTGATCCTTTCAAGCAGGGGGATGTAGAGGGCTTAAGTTATTAAATGAATTTTGGAAAATGTTTAAACGACTATTTCATATTTTTTATATTTCCCTTATTAAATCAAAAATGTAGGGAGATATTTTTATGTCAAGGGGGTCTACACAGCAAAAAGCCCATGCTAGGAAAAAGAATGATACCAAACGGCACAGCAAGAAATATAATTATTTCTTTGAGGTACACTGTATTACTACTGACAGTATTCTAATAATGAGAGTAATATCGCATGGTTGGTAATTTCTGCATTATGAAGCAAGGTGGTATCTGCAAGCTGACAGAATACGGTATGGTAGATATCCATAGTGAACACATCATTGGCAGGCACAAGGACTAAGTTACTGAAGTGTTTGCAAAACATTTCAGTAATTTTTAAATATATCCCATATTTGCATTGATAAATCAGAAATGGATTGTGATATTATAATGTCTGGAGGTCAAGCAAGTAAATCCTTGTAGAACAAAAACACAGCAAAAAATGAGACTGTTGAGCTGAGGTACACTACGTTAATATTAACATTACTCTAACACTAGTAGTAATATCTGAAGAAAAGCAGATCCTGGGTTAGAGTGCAAGGTAGCATCTACAACCTGACAGGATATGGTAGGTATCATCAGTGAAAAATGAATAATGAATAATACTTACCATAATGATATAACCATGCTGTCTAATTTTTGTCCATTTCAACACATGGGTTGATGGATCCAACCTGATCCAACCTCAGCACTGACTCTAAATCTTCTTCAATTCCAGAGATATGCCTCCTTCCCTACTCATAATTCCCTGTACTCCACCCTAATACCTGATGGAGTTTGCCCCTATCTAGCACAAATATTTACAACATCGTAAATATAATAATAGTTTCAACTAAGATAAAGAGGAGGAGAGAAAACAACTTTAATAAAATGAGTGTTCACAGATGGGGAGGTGAGTAGAAACCACCCAGCCTGAACTCATATGTGTCGATTTAGGAAAGGGAAGGAGGGAGGTTGAACCAGATGAAAATCAGATAACATGGAACTATCATCATGGTATATACATAATATCCATATCCAGTGGTGTCTGTTTTCTTCTGATTCAACACATGGGACAAATTTTCAAGCTATCTAGGTTTTATCAAGCAAGGGCATTTCTGAGAATGGGGAAACCAAAAAAAAAAAAGAACATGACCTAGATTGTACATCCAGCTTATTATGAGTCACACAACTATGGACTGTAGACTAAATCACTGCAGCACAAATGTCATCAATGGGAACCCTTCTAGAGAACGCTGTTTGTAAGGTAAACAGCTTAACCATTATGCCATCCTCCCACCAAAGTGAATTTGAAGTTGAATCCACTTTGTTGAAGTGGATATTGCTCTAGTAGAATGAGCTTTAGGCTTAGATTGTAGAGCCAATTTCTTTTTATTAAAGACAAAAGAAATGCAGTCTGACAACCATCTTGAACGGTTAACTTTAGTGACAGCCTTTCCTAATTTTGGCTTTGAAAAGCCAAAATTCAACTTATCAGATTTTCTGAATTGTTTTGTTCAATGAAGATAGAATCTGAGTTGAACATGGATCTCTAACATATTTAAAATATATTTTCCTTTGTTATAGTATCTGGGGAAAAATACTGGCAAATGTATTGACTGATTTAAGTTTGTTTTGGATGCCTCCTTAGGAAAGGATACATTAGTTCAAAAGAAAGTCTATCTTGTGTAAAAACAGATAGGGAGGTTTGCATGAAAGTACCAGTAATTCTGCAGTTCTTCTAACTGATGTAAGTGCCACTAGAAAAATTGTTTTCCAAGTCAGGAATTTTAGATCTACTGAAACAGCAGGTTCAATGTGTGTGTGTGTGTGTGTGTGTGTGTGTGTGTGTGTGTGTGTGTGTGTGTGTGTGTGTGTGTATGTGTGTGTGTGGGGGGGAGTTAGAGCCTGTAGGTCATAAAAGAAAGGCTCTTCTCAAAGAAGCTTTACAGATCTTTAGGGGAGCTATAGAAGTTTAATTATGGCCTGTGTAGGAAATTGTTGAATAACTGAAACCTTTATCAAAAGTTTAGATAAAAACTCTAAGATAGATGGAATGGGCACTGAGAAAGGGTCGAAACCTTTGGAAATGGATCAGACAGAGAACCTCTTTCATTTGTGTGGTATACCATTGGAGGATGTAAAAGAAAGGTTCTTCTAGAAAAAGCTTTAGACATCATTATGAAATGATTATGAAGTGTCATTATGGCCTATGTGATGTTGAAGATAGCTGCCATTTGAACTTTGATGGTGAAATAACTGGAACCTTTATCAAAAACTTTAGATAAAAATTCAAATTGGATGAACATGGCACTGAAAATGGTTCCATGCTTTTGGAAATGGCCCAGATACAGAATCTCTTCCATTTTCTAAGTTATACCTTCTTTATGGCTAACTTCTAAGAAGCTGATATGATCTTGACACCTCATTAAGGATATCCACACCTCCAGGCTAGTTGCCCAACATAATGCATCCGAGGTTATCCAAGTACAACTAACTCTGGGCAAAACTGCAATCCAAATTGTAGCTTGCTACAGATCCCCCACCATGCCCCAGGATTCTTACTCCTCTTTTCTTGATATACTGGTAAATATTAGGGTTCAACCAAACACCCTAATAATGGGAAATTTCAACTACCCCACCATTAACTGGGAAAACTACTCATGTACCAACTCCTTCGCTCAACGCTTTCTGGAATTCATAAATTCCATTGCCCTGGATCAACTTAGCCACACCCCCACCAGGGCAAAATATCTTAGACCTAGTCATTACCAACATTAGTGACTGGGGTTCCACACTTGAAGTCAACTCCTCACTGGTCAGATCCGACCATAAGCTAATCACCCTAGATATCCGCATCCCGCCCCCACCCACCATTAATGAAACCATGGTAAAAAATTTCTCCACAGCCAACTTCGTGCTTCTTAAGACAGAAGCGGCAAACTTCATGACACCCATGCAGATGGACAATACAGTTACGACTGCTGAATCCTACACAAATGCACTCATTAAGCACTTACACGAGTGCATGGGTCATGCTATCCCAAACAGAACCAAGATGTTATCCTCCAAAAAAAGGAAGCCAGTCTGGTAGTCCCTGCCATAAATAAACTCTACAACAGAAGGAAGAAACTGTTGCAAAAGAGAGTAAAATCCCATGAGTAGAGGAGCTCTCTGTTCAGCCTCAGTAAGAAGCTGAGATCCCTTATAAGATCCTCCAAAGCTAGCTATGAAAACAAAATTGCCACTGATTCTATGGGCAACCACAAAGCATTCTATAGCTATATCAAGAATCTCAATGGCAACACCCACATCTGCTCTGAGTTACAGCACAATGGCATGAAAATTACAGAACCAACTGATATTACCAACATCCTGGTAGATATGTTCACTGCTAACTTTACCCTCCTTCTCACCCCTAATGGGCCCATATCAATACAGGAAGAATGCAGAGTCCCTGTAATCACATCTATGCAGGTAAAAGCTGCACTCTCTAGAACCAAAAACACAGCATCCATGGGACTGTACAACATCCCAGGCTGCATTTTACATGGACTTCAGAATGAACTAACTTGCTCCCCACCTAAGCACCATGTTCAATCATAGTCTCACGTCAGGCTTTGTGCCCACTGAATGGTGTACAGCAACAGTTATCCCACTCCACAAAGGGGGAGTCACCACTGATCCTGGGAACTATCGCACTATTAGCCTGATGAGTCTGGTCAGTAAGGCCATGGAACGTATCATCATGGAACTCATAAACAAAGACAATGGTAACCTCCAAACTCTGGACCCCACACAAGTCAGGTTTGTGAAAGGCAGATCATGCCTTCTGAACCTGATCAACTTCTATGAGGCAGTCACCAAAGTCGAAGACGAGGGTAAGGTGGATCACACAGTCTATCTTGACCTCACCAAGGTTTTTGACACCATCTCCCATTCTGGAGTTATGGCTAAACTCACTAAACTAGGTATAAATCCCTATGTCAGAAGATGGGTTGCCAAATGGCTCACTGACAGAACCCACACTGTAAAAGTTGCAGACTCCAAATCTGACTTCAAACCAGTGACAAGTGGAGTACCACAGGGTTGAGTCCTGGGACCTCTCCTGTTTGGTATCTACTTCTCTGAAGTACAGACTAACACAGAAGGCTTCTGGCTAGCAAAGTTTGCAGATGCCTGCAAACTAGGAGCCAGTCGAGTCCCCAAATGATGTCGACATCCTACAGAAGGGCCTCACTGAGACAGATGCCTGGTGTCAGAGGCATGGCCTCAAGCTCAATGCCAAAAAGTGCATTGTCATCCCCTTTGGTAAAAACTCTGTACCCATGAACTACCACATAAATAGCAATCTACTTAATGCCGGATGTGTGATAAGAGACCCTGGGACCCAGGTGGACAGTATTCTCTCCTTTGTTAATCACATTGCCACTGCAGTCAGGAAATCCTTCTATGTGGCGCACCTCATCACAAAAGGGTTCTCATTCAGGAAAAAAGCGGTCATTGTTTCCCTCTACTAAGCACTCATTAGACCCATTATAGAGTACAACACCCCTTTTAGAATGTACCTCACAAGACAGCTGCAGCAGCTGGAAAGGCCACAGAAGTACCTCACAAAGAGGATTATTGGCCTCAAACAGATGCCCTACACTGACCGTCTCAAAAAACTCCAGCTTTACTCTGTAGCATATTGCCTACTCTGAGGAGATCTCTGCCTAACATATAAAGTTATGTTAAACCCAGAGCTGTTGGACATGCTACATCTAAAGAAATCCCAATCCCTCTGAGCTACACGCTCTAGGGACCTAAACCTTGTCACCACAAATACAGGACATGCTGGAGGGATAGATACCTGTCCCAGAGACTTACTATACTCTGGAACGAGCTACCCATAGAGGTCACAGGAAGGGTAACCATGTCTGCAAGGGCCAGAAGGGGCAATGAGGATCACCCTGACCTTGCATTGTCTGGCTTTCTGGATGAACTTTTTTTATTAGATGTAAGAGGGAAAAGCATACTGGAAACCCGGGGATCAATTGTGGACCAGATCATCCCTTGGTAGTTGATCTTGTGGAGGGAATCAGGGAAAAATAATGGATGCGTTGTGGTTGAGATATGAGGCAAAGATGTCACAGTAAGGTGGCACCACAGACAGTAGATCAAAGTTGCCACTGTTGGATTGAGGGACCATGCCTGAAGTCTCAGGATAATCCTGCTCAAGCTGTTTGTTAAAAGATTGGATGGACCAAGGATGTGCATTGCTATCAGAAAGTGGTGTGAAGACATTGCCCATTACTAGGATCTCATGGCTTGTCGACATAGTGCACAAGAACTGGCTCCTCCTTGTTTGTTGATGTACCACAACACTATTATAAGGTCTGTGTGTTTATATGGAAATCACACCCTCTAGAAGAGATACTGGAAGGCCTACAACACTTGGTGGACCACTCTCATCTCTAAGATATTGATGTGAAAATTGGCCTCTATAGGTGACTATGCATCTTGGACCATCCTTCCTTTAAAATAAACATTAGAACAGCATTGTCTGTCTTTACTACAGCTACAGGTGAGACCATGTGAAAAGGGTGCCCCTCAGTCACTGAAGAGGATGTAATCCACCACTAAATATGCCATTTGCAGATCTGAATGAGCCAAGACATTGCTTGTATCATGTAAATGATCTGAGACCATTGTACATCTAGTGTCCATTGGAGTACCCTTATATGGTACCTGGCTAGTGAGACCATTAGTTTCATGGATGCTGTTAAACCTAAGAGGTGTAAGATCAGCCTTACTAGAAGGGGTGGATGATGAAGTACTAGCATAGCTGTTAGAAGCAAATGTTAACCTTTGGTCTGGGGAAGACTGCTGATCCACTGGTTGGTCCTGAGGTGACATCCTATGTATATTTGTTGGGTAAGTGTCAGATTGCATCTGGAAAGCTCAGAAGAAGTTAGAGCAGAAAATTCAGTTGGTGTAGCTGCAGATGCTTGGAGGCAGCAGTTAGGAGCAAATCACTGAGACAGGGGAAAACTTAAACCTGTATCAGTTGCAAGTGCACAGTAAGCATTGCCATCACCTTGGTGAATACCCTGGAGGCTATAGTTAGACCAAAAGGCAGGGTTCTGAACTGGTAGTGATTGGCCCTTGCTGGAAATGGAGACTCTATTGGAGTGCTTCTCTATCTTCACATGACAGTAAGCATCCTGGACATCTAATGAGCACATCCAATCATCCTTCCTCAGCAGAGGCAATATGGATTGAATCGTGACCATCCAGAATTGTGTCTGTTTCATGAACTGATTCAGATAACTGAGATCCAAAACTGGTCTTGGGTACTCCATTTTCTCAGGCACTAAAAAGAACCTTTAGTAGACTCCAGATTCTAACTGGTCTTGGAAGACCAGTTGGAGGATGCTTTTTTCTAGTAATTTTGAAACTTCTACTGTAGCTGAGTCCCACTGACTGGGTGAAATATTGGCAACAACATTCCTCTTTTCCTGAGAAGCAAGGGTAAACAGAATCAAATAACCTATGGAAATTATCCTTAGCACCCACAGATCTGTGGTTCCATTTCACTATACTTGAGGGCACAAAGACAAGTGCCCCCTGACTGCTTGCAGAATGCAGCAGTCAGGCAATTGTTCAGGGGCACTGATATGGCTTCTCTGAAAAAGGATTGTGGAAGCCCTAATTATGTAGTCCACCTCTGCCCCAAGGGAGATGTCCCTTTGAACCACTTCCACCTCTTCCATGAGGAGGTCTATCCCTGTTAGGGAGATTCATGCGGGAACTTTCTTCAGATAATACTTTTTCATGGTCGCTGCTCCCACTATAGCAGCTACTAGGCAACCTTTGCTCCAATGTTTTCTGTCTTTCAGAGCTGCCAAAATTCTATTTGTTTCTTGGGAATAGGCTCTGTAATGTCATGGCCCTTCCATGCCCATTAAGCAATAAGATTGATGAGGGAATCAATAGTGGAAATCACAAAGGATGATGTCGGACCAGAGCCAAAAGCTTCCAAGAGCACTGACTCATCAGGTGGTGGATCCTGGATAGACCATCCCAATCTCTGCTTCATCAATTCACAGATTATGACAAAGGTGACATCTTCAGAGGGAAGCAGGAAGACCTTTCTCCTTTATCCAAATCAGTGTCTTCCATGAAAGACTCTGGAGAAGAGTCTATGTACTTCTGCTTGCATATTTGTTTCTTGTGGACCCTTTCTGGTGGGGGGAATCAGAATTTTCAGAATCAGACTGGGAGCTAACATAGCATGGAACCTCAGAAGCTCATGGTTCTGACCGCCCCTGTCTGGCAGGATGATAGGAAAAAGAAGAAGGGCCAGAATCCTGTTGGGGTTTGGCTGGAGCCGAACTGGCTGTGGAAACCGTCTCCTTAGGTATAGCTAAGCCCTATGAAAAACCTCAAAGGCAGAAGTCACAATCATCTCCAAAGACCTACCCTTGTCCAAGGATAAGAGAGATCCCTTGACACCAATGTGCCAAAGGTCCAAGAGGTAGGCATGACTCTGATAGCCTCTGTGTCATTCCCTCTCCTTGAACAATGGTGCCGATGCTTTGGCTGCAAGTCTCTCCCTGATCCAAATGCTTCTGTGTCAAGAGAGACAGGAATGTTGTCATAGTCAAAGTAATCAAGATGGTCAATGCTAAAGAAAGCTCCTCTGTGCAAGATGGAAGCAGTGCGACTAGTTCAAGTGTAGGGGGGACTGGTACTGCAGGAAAAAGTGAAGGATAGGCATGGTTCATTCCCAGTGGGCAGTACTAAGAGAACCCCAAGCTGAAGTCTTGAGAAATGTTGTCATCATTCTGTTAACATCCTGCACAGTAAGGATTCAGGATGACCAGGAGGAAAAGGCCACTAAAGGTGGTCTACAGTATCTCCCTTTGTGAATTGAAGAATGTAGTCTCAGGCTAATCTGCTAAAAGTGAGTGATGACTTTGCTAAATTCAAAGGTCCCTTTCATCTTAATGACATATGCTTATGCAGAATTCTTTACTGACAGATTATATGTGTATATAATAGCTGCATAGATGGATTTGTCCTCTCAGAAGTAAGTATTACCTCCAATTTAAAAATAAACTTCTATGATGGAACCTTAATAAAAAAAGGCTCTATTATAAAAAAAAAACTAATTAAATGCAAAAATAAATTAAACTCTCAAGATGTCAATAAAACTCTTGAGGAAACTGAAGACCATGATCAAACCAACCAAAGCCAGATATCAGGTAAACATAGCCATCCAGTTGAAAGATAACTACACAGCCTTCTTTAACTAAGTTACAAATTTTAGAAACAATGCCCAATAGTGTGCAGAGTTAATCATAAAGAATATCACATACTCAGATCCAGAGGACATAGACAAACTTCCCCTCCCCCTTCCCCTCTCCTCTTATACTCTCAGATAACATTCAGCATCAAGCTTTATGAGGTTTAAGGTTAAAAAAGTAATGTGTTATGCAATATGGATATGACACTCCATGTGAACAATATGCCGTGGACAGCCTAATATTGAAACAGGTGGGATCATGGGGAGCTGAGTATAAAAATTGACATAAAACTTTGTTTAGAGACACATCTTATGGAATTTATTACAAGGTACTATTTTGAGATTAACACCAGATAGGTAGATATTAATACCTATTTATAGGGCAGTTATTAGACCAGTTATGGCATGCGGGGCATTAATTGATCAGAGAGAGAGACAGACTGGAAAGGGTACAGAAGCACTTTACCAGACAAAGGCAACATCTAATGGGATTGAAATCTAAAACTAGGTCGGAGGTGCTGTCACTGCACAGAATTAAGTACAAGTTGGACAGGGGTTCTAACTGTCACATAACAAGAGTCTTCAGCAAATACTTATAAAGTTATTGTGGGTACAAATACAAAGACTCATTAACTATTGACATGGAATAATAATTTTAGTGGATGTAAAAACAAGTAAAGCTAATGTATCAGAACTATTTTCATTGGCATTGAAGTGATGGAATTTTGTACCTCTTGAGGAATAAAATCTGACAGTTCATTTAAAATAGATTTGGATAACTGGAAAGCTGTCAGAGGATTCAGTCCTGAGTATGTTGGTAGCAAACTCATTGAAGGCTTTTCTTTGCTTTGAGTTTGATCTAACAACTTAGGTGTCACAGAAAGATTAGTCCTAGGTCCATCCCTACTGTATGTATTTGTCTCTGGTCTTACACAAGTTATGAGAGTCTGGATCGTCATTTGGCAGATGGCAACAACATTAGAGAGCATACAGTTGCAAGCCTGAAGATAGACCTGAAGAAGAAACATATCTAAGTAATGTCAGCTCTGCTTTAATGTGTATGTTAATAATTGTGAGGTAATAAGCCAGAAATGGATTAAGTATCAGGAGATGCCTCCAAAACCCGGAACAAGACCAGCATTTGTGCATTAGTATTACAGAATGCATGTGGTAGCAAATACAAACCAAATGTTAGGGTGGATGTGCTCAGGCATAGGTAAGTGATGACATTTCTCAATCAGATAACAGTAAGTAACTTACTTAGTCAGTCTCAGCAGATCAGCAGGTAGGGCACTTGCCTTTGGTGCAGAAGGTTAAGGCACTGCCTTTTCTGATACCAAAGCCAGAGCAAATATTGTGGCTGACAGATTTAGTGCAAAAGTCCAGCTCATTTGCTCTTCAGTTAATCATGTTCCTCCCATTATCACACAGAACCAGATCCTGGAAGCTATTATCACAACTAAAAATAATAGTCCCAGGGCACTAGGCAATATAGCAGCAGCCTTGTTGTTAGCACAAAGTACATGATTGCTGAAGTCCTCCATACGTTTTTTATTCTTGGCCTCTCAACATGAGGTGCTCCTGAGTTCTGGAGAGCAGCAGTAGTGATGCTTCTATACAAGAACAGTGCTTTAACTGGAAATTATCCATTCATCCACAACCACTTTTTCCAATTTTTACACATGGGATCAGGGTGTCACAAGTTCACACTGCTGGTTGGCTCTTAATCATTCTTATTCTTATTAGCAACAGACTTTATAGTTTACAAACATTTGATCATTGGCAGTATGGCTTTGAGAAGAGTGACACTCTTGCTTGCTTAATTTGCTTGACTTATGGTACTGATAAGTTTCATTCCATCCGCATCACTTATCTTGACCTTGTAAAAGTATTCACTGTGATTCCCCATGCAGGTACTGCCAATAAATTTACCAGCTTGTATAACAACCCCTATGTTACCCAATAGACTAAAACTGGGTCTCTGATCATGCACACACAGTGAGTTGGTGGTGCCTTCTCAGTTGATAGTAACTCATTTGCAGAGTCGCAGACGACCCCCTTTCTTTGTCATCTATTTCTGCAATAGACAAATGTCCAAGATTGGTGGATAACCAGCTCTGCAGAAGACTGTACACTGGTTGTCATTATTGATTCCCCCACAGACTCTTATATTTTCCAAGGAGGGCTAGACAGAGTCAGCACCTGAAGTCCTGACCATGGCATTAAAGGTAGTGCAAAAAAATGTAATACAATACTGCACCTGTAGCACAGAGTGATACAAGCCTGACTATGACATTGGTAATCTGACTTTCATTAACAGTGGCCCATCCTAGGTGGGGGGAGGAGTTGGTTATACTGGCCTGCTCATACTGACGATATGCAGACTCCGTGTGTTAAGATTTGGAGAGCGGGTGCTGGGAAAATATGAGTGTGACCATACAATCTAGCAATAGCTGACCTTGGGGCAAGAGGACATAGACAGTCCTTACTGTAATATAACTTATTTTATCTAGCAACTAGTGAAGAGGTCTAAAGCTGGGCCTTGTTAATGACCTGCTTCCAGTTACAAGGATTTAGGGTTTGAATCTTTCCACCTACATTTGCCTACTGTGTGACCTTGAGCAATTCACCTAAGTAGACAGTACTTAATGGCAACTGGGAATTTGGCTAGGCTTCTTAGTGGTTTCCTGAAGTGCGTACCTAATAACTATCTATGAACTGTTATGTATGATCTAATATAATCACCAGGAGGGGAGGTTAAGTCATTCAAAACAAAAATGCCCACATAGCTGGGATGCAAACAAGAGTACAAGCAAACCTGATATTTGTCTGTATGAATTCCCCCAAAGTGACTCTGACCCCAGTTGATCTGGGCACTCTGTACCAATGGGGAGACTTGATGGTAAGTGGACAATCTGGGAATCTTCATGTAAATGGGACCTTGATTAAGATCACTACAGTCATTAGGAATCTTAAGCACTTTTGTTGGCAATGAACATTTGATCCTGAAACATTAATTATATAAGGAAATTTTTTACTGCCCAATTAATTATCAAAGAAATGCCATCAAGCTATAAAGAGGGCTTACTCCCCTTGTATTCCTTCCCTATTAGTCTGATTATTGAACATCATCTGATTGGTAAGTATTTTATGTATCCCAACTTAAAAGACTTAACTTTTACTAACAAAGAAACTCAAAAGGGTGGACTTCCCTAACATTCTAGATAGTGTAAAAACTTTCTTATTTTTTTCTGTCTTTAAAAGACTCATACATGGAGATCTCTGGCTTGCCTTTTGGTTTACAAAAAAGTATGTTTTACTAGATATTCTCCACATCAGAAATACTGATGATGTTACAAACATTTATTCCAAAATGCTCAATTTACATCGTAACATAAATAGGACTTCATGGAAGGACAGTTTCATTAACCAAAGACTTCACTACCAGAGGCAAACACTTTCATTGTATCTTAAATGATTCCTATTTCAAGGTAAATTATAATGATCGAATGGTGTGACATAGGATTACCACAGGGATTAGTAATACAGCCCTTATCAAGAAGGTAGGTATACTCTACTACTTCTTATGGAACAAGAAATGACAGTATATGGCTGTTCAAACACCATGTCTAAAGTTTACCTATGAACATGTGTGTGTGTGTGTGTGTGTGTGTGTGTGTGTGTGTGTGTGTGTGTGTGTCTGTGTGTGTGTATGTGTGTGCGTGCATGTGCATGCGTGTGTGTATGTATATATTGAGGCACACATTTATTGATGTAAATGCTGGTCTGCTTATCAACTGCAAAATTACTGAAGAGTTTTGTTCGATAGGTAGGTATATCAATTATTTATATGGTATTTGAACAAAATTCCAAATCAGTGGGGATACAGAAGCCTCTCCTTCCCCCCACTGTTCTGCAGTCTTTGAGTTAATGTATATAAAGATGCAGGGATGCGGGGGCCAGGATCTTGTTTGCTGCAAAAGTACTGTTTAATGTTTTTTTCTGGAAAGTTGATGCTGTGTTAGTCGATAAATTGGTTAGCAATGAAACAAAGATCAATGATAATTACATCCATCCATTAATTACTTACTGTATAATTGCACACACACACACACACACACACACACACACACACACACACACACACACACACACACACGTATATATAAATGCATGAATCACTACATAATTGCATTTTAATGCTGCTCATTACAGGCTAGGCATGAGTGGGATGTGACTTGTGCTTTTAATGTATTTGCAGATAAGATCAGACCATGGACAAGCCCATAATTTGTTTCTGCCTTTAAGGAGAACAGGCTATGCAAAGGACACATGAAAGACTGCATGCAAACATGAGGTCTGCGAGATTGAACTTTTTTTTTTAGGGTAATCACCTTAAATGACAGAGTCCCACTTAACATACAAAGGTAGTGAAATAAATGCTGCTTTGTCAATGCTTTTGAAGGGGTCTGGCACTTATCACAGAGAATTAAGACTGTGAGTAAGACCTATTAACAAGCTACTTCCTGTTGTCCAGAATATGATTCCCTCAACTTTATTTCCCTACTCTATGAGTCCAAATATATCACTTTTCTAAACTTTGCCCTTGGACAGCTGGAGAATTGGGCTAACAACACAAGAACCTATGCTTTTCACGTTAGTAATTTATCTCTACTAACAAAACAACAATATAACTACAATACTACTTACATACACATTTCATGAAAGTAATTTTCTTAGTTCACAATTATTACAAACAAGCGGTAAAAGAACGCCAACATCCACTCATCCAGAACACAACAATGTTGCAATAGCTGCCTTCAAACTGAGTCCAGTAGAAATATCAAAAAAAATGCAAAGTCATTTATTGAGATAAAAACAAGTAAACGTTAAGCGCTTTCACTCACACAAAAGCGAGCTTCATCAGAACAATTAGACCAACTGATACAAAGTGTTTAAATAGTTTCTTTGGCACCAATTCCACTTAAAGTGACACCACACTTATTAATACAATTCATACATGCCAACGCTATACTGAAAAGAATTACCTGCTACAAAATCTACCAATACTTTACAAATTGGTATAATTGTTTGTACCAAAATATAAAAATAATATGTATTAAAAATAGTGCTAAAAAATGTATAACATCCATTGTACAAATTGTCTACCCTAATGGTAATCTACTGCATGATCTACAAAAGAAATATGAATAATTGATAAAATTGTCCTTCTATCTAATATTAAGTAATGGTTTTATAGAAATATGGTCATTAAGACCTGGTGGTGTAGTGGCATCTGTTAGCAATTGCCAGCAAACTTCTTTATATGCAAGTATACATTTGTAATCACCACCTCTGGGATCCATTACAACATTTTCCAATATAGCAAAATTAAAAGTATGCTCTGTACCATATTTTTCTACATGCCTATATACAATAAAACTAAATATCCTAGAAAAATACTACTAAGAATATTAAGCAAATAATTCCCCTTTATCGCCTAACCCGAATATTATCTTTCTAGAGCTTATAATTGTATTATATTGTATTTAATTGTGTATTGTGTCTGCAGGGTAATTTTAATGCTTTTTAGTACCACATTTTAAGTAACATGAACCAAATATGCATTTTTAATTTCATATTAATTAATGTTGCTTTAAGAAAGTGGCGGGCTTTCTGGTGAATTAATGGAATAATTAATTGATTGTATGAGTTTAAATACTATCTGTAAACTGGGTTTTTTTTTTTTGTCTGAGGAAGTACAATCTATGTATTTGTATGAAAGTGCTAACTTATTTGATAATAAACGGAATTTTTTACCTTTGGTTTGCCTTTTGTGGATTCTACAGTTTTTTGTTTGGTTCCAGTTCGTGTGTTTGGATGGCAAACGGTAATAACTCCCTTTCCCAGTCTTTATTTTTGGATTTTCAACATGGTGAAGTTCCTACTCCATCAGAGGCGAATGCCATGGGAGTGATGACATTACTTATAGAACACCTCTCCAACCGTGTGGATGGCTTAGCACAACAGCTTTCCAGTCAAGCTTCTTCCCCTGCAATTCAGACAGCTGCTAATTCTACAGCTGCTGAAAGTACAGTACACAATTTAACTACATCCAACTCCACTTTACAAGCAGGTCAAGGTAATGGTTATTTACATGCTGTTTTATCCAATGGTGGCATTCAGCAATGTTTGGTGACTGATACTCGACTGGATTTACCTAACTTGACCAGCTTCATTTGCAGTCCGATGCAGTTCAGTGGACTGCATGATGAAAATAGTGGTGTTTTTCATGAAGAGCAGCAAACGATCGTGTCTAACCTGAAATAGTTTGACAACAAACTTTTAAAGTACAAAAAGTTGCAAGTGGAAATTTTATATTTTAAAGAATGTATTAAACATAAATTGGTCCCTAAAGGTCTTCGCCAATGGAAATATCCGGTCGGCTTAGAAAAAAGATTTCAGTTTCACTTGCAACTTATTGATTTTTTCAATAAACAAGGTTTATATTTTTTGGAATTACTCATTGCCAATTACAATAATCAAATGGTTAACATGAAATCTAACTTAGAAAGTTGAGAACATAATATTAAATCGGATCCAGACTTTAGTAGGTATGAATTTGATTACCAGAGAATCTTTTCTAGTATAGATTCGCTTCTGAATAAAATTATGGAAAATAAAAAAATGTAAACTCCACCATAATAAATGTGACTATGAACAACATGTGGCATATCCTGATCCACCAGTTAACAATAACAGTCTTTCACACTCTGCCTTGAGAGAAGTTTCCATGGCAGCAATCAATGCTGACGAGTCGTACCCTGATGACATTTGAAATGTTCAGACGACTGCGAATGAGGAGAACAACATTCGCAGGAGTGAACAGATACGGAATAATCAACAAAATGGACAAGGAGAAGTGCTCAATAACAATATCAATAATAATAGAGCACCACAAGAAGCCCATAACTGCAATAACCTTAATTCTTTTCAAATGCGGTCTACCAACTATCCGAAACAACAATGCAGGAAGAACAACTGGCTGAAGAGATAGTTGGATTTGGTATGACTCCATTAACTGTGCTTAAATGCTCTCAGGGTGACTTTAAAGTTTTTAATTTTAGTTCTATAACTATCGGTCAGTCACTTGTGGATTTTCTAGCGCAGGGTATGAAATTTATTCCGCCATTAAGGTCTAATTTACCTAAATTATTATGTGATTTGAAACTCTTTGTGCGGAAATTGAATCTATCTGTGTTGTTTGGTAACAATTCTGTGTTGAATAATAATGAAAGTGTGGCTAGTATTTTCAACCCATCCATTCATAGTACACTTGCATTATTTGAGAAGGTTTGTGAGATTCATTTTAGGGCATTATTTGATGGTAATAACAAATTTAATGTTACAGTTCACTCTGACATGCCTGAAATGGAATTTATTTCTTTTTTGAACAAGCAGAAAGTCAGGATTATGCAACCGGACAAGGGCGGGGGCATTGTATTCATGGATGAACATGCATACTTAAACAAATTGTACAAGTTACTTAATAGTGGGAATTATGAAAAAGTATCTATTAATCAACTTAATCAGGCCCATTATAAAATACGGGCAATTCTCAATGATTTATTTATTGAAGTGAGAATCTCTTTAGATACCTTTCATTATTTAAGTATGCTAGCCCCTATCACGACAGTCTTGTTTGGAACACTGAAGATCCACAAAAGTTTATTGGATCCTCCATTCTGACCTATCATAGATGGACGTCAGTCCATCACTTATGCATGTGCAAAATGGGTTGACACTAGGCTCAAATCTGCCTTGAAGACAGAAAAGAAAATTTGTCGTGATTCCTGGGTTTTTTTTGAGTATTTAAAAAATATACCATTCAATCGGACATACACCTTCTTAACAGTTGACATCAGAGATTATTTCTGAACACCTATACAGCATCTCTCAAGGTGCTGATAATAATGCCCTAGCCCAACATGTAATTAGGTATCCAGCACATAAGTTTTTGTTTACTGTGATAGATCAAGTCAAGAAGAACACTAGAGGGGGACCATGGAAACTTTTTTTAGACAAATGTGAACTATTTTGGCAAATTAGAACCAATGCATACAGTTCGTCCGGTCTAAATGCCATGTGTTCCATCAAATGTCTCCTTAAATTAAAAGCTCTAGAAAGATAATATTTCAGGTTAGGCAATAAAGGGGAATTATTTGCTTAATATTTTTAGTAGTATTTTTCTAGGATATTTAGTTTTATTGTATTTTATTGTGTAATGTGTCTGCAGGGTAATTTTACTGCTTTTTAGCATCACATTTTAAGTAACATGAACCAAATGTACATTTTTAATTTCATATTAATTAATGTTGCTTTAAGAAAGTGGCGGGCTTTCTGGTGAATTAATGGAATAATTAATTGATTGTATGAGTTTAAATCCCATCTGTAAACTAGGTTTTTTTTGTCTGAGGAAGTACAATCTATCTATTTGTACGAAAGTGCTAACTTATTTGATAATAAATGGAGTTTTTTGCCTTTGGTTTGCCTTTTGTGGATTCTACTCTTTTCCATTATATCAGGTAAGAAGACCTGGGTTTGTTTTGTCCTATATTAGGGATGGCATTCTCTAAGTACCACTTTGGCAGCAGTGACATTACCTTATTTTGTATTTTGTACATGGGTTTAGCACACTCCCTCACAGGTACCTGCCTGCTCAGTAGGAATGCTTTCTGCTGCTGTCACAAGCAGTCTGTGAAATAATCTCAGTCAAATATGCTACTCCTTTCTGGTGTGAGACAAATGTTCTGACAGTGACACTGCCCTGGTTTCATTTCAGTTACAACACATTTGACAAGCTCTGTGACAGAAGTAATCTAACGAATATTAGAAAGTATTGTAACTTGAGACTGTAAATATATTAACAGAGTGCATATCCTTTTTGAAATTCTCACTTTAAAGTTTATTTGCTATTAAATGTTCTGCCATCAGGAATGAAATCACATTTGCAAAACATGCAGTTAAACATTAAAAAGATTATATTGTGCGGAATTATGGATATGAGCTGCTAATTGGCTAGGCTTAAAATGGCCCACAAAGGCAGTTAGCCTAATACTAGTCTATGAACCTATGACTAGCAAACACTCAACTGATTTACTTATTCCCACTTCATTTGCTAGAATGTTTTTGTTTACTGTGATAGATCAAGTCAAGAAGAACACTAGAGGGGGACCATGGAAACTTTTTTTAGACAAATGTGAACTATTTTGGCAAATTAGAACCAATGCATACAGTTCGCCCGGTCTAAATGCCATGTGTTCCATCAAATGTCTCCTTAAATTAAAAGCTCTAGAAAGATAATATTTCAGGTTAGGCAATAAAGGGGAATTCTTTGCTTAATATTTTTAGTAGTATTTTTCTAGGATATTTAGTTTTATTGTATTTTATTGTGTAATGTGTCTGCAGGGTAATTTTACTGCTTTTTAGCATCACATTTTAAGTAACATGAACCAAATATACATTTTAATTTCATATTAATTAATGTTGCTTTAAGAAAGTGGCGGGCTTTCTGGTGAATTAATGGAATAATTAATTGATTGTATGAGTTTAAATCCCATCTGTAAACTAGGTTTTTTTTTTGTCTGAGGAAGTACAATCTATGTATTTGTACGAAAGTGCTAACTTATTTGATAATAAATGGAGTTTTTTGCCTTTGGTTTGCCTTTTGTGGATTCTACTCTTTTCCATTATATCAGGTAAGAAGACCTGGGTTTGTTTTGTCCTATATTAGGGATGGCATTCTCTAAGTACCACTTTGGCAGCAGTGACATTACCTTATTTTGTATTTTGTACATGGGTTTAGCACACTCCCTCACAGGTACCTGCCTGCTCAGTAGGAATGCTTTCTGCTGCTGTCACAAGCAGTCTGTGAAATAATCTCAGTCAAATATGCTACTCCTTTCTGGTGTGAGACAAATGTTCTGACAGTGACACTGCCCTGGTTTCATTTCAGTTACAACACATTTGACAAGCTCTGTGACAGAAGTAATCTAATGAATATTAGAAAGTATTGTAACTTGAGACTGTAAATATATTAACAGAGTGCATATCCTTTTTGAAATTCTCACTTTAAAGTTTATTTGCTATTAAATGTTCTGCCATCAGGAATGAAATCACATTTGCAAAACATGCAGTTAAACATTAAAAAGATTCTATTGTGTGGAATTATGGATATGAGCTGCTAATTGGCTAGGCTTAAAATGGCCCACAAAGGCAGTTAGCCTAATACTAGTCTATGAACCTATGAACCTATGAACCTATAATACACTTCACCCTGACATTTCGAGTTTGATTCCCTCTGTTTCCATTTGCCTGAGGAAGTCGTTCTAGTAGACAGTGCCTTAGGCTAATATTGAAAATAGACCTCATTAAAAATAGACAGCCTACTTAGCATAAAATGTATGCAAAACAAGAACTTGATACACATACACACAGACAGACACACATATATACACACATGTATACATAAAAATATATACATTTATATCTATGTATATCTAATTATATGTATAAACTACGTAAATAATTCCATACAGATAAATTAAGCAGGCGAACTTTATGAGAATGTAATAAGGTAGAATACAGAATGAAATAACGATGCAGGTTCATCCTTTTTTAATATATGGGCTGAAATTCATAAATGAGCACTATGCAACTGTGCAGTATTAATATTCAAAGTGCTAAGTGCGTCACACCCATTTTATAATCCATTACACTGCACATATTAACAAGCACTGCTCTGTGTGTTCATTATCTTTGAATCGCAGTCATTATAATAGATATATATATATATATATATATATATATATATATATATATATATATATATATATATATATATATTTCAGTACTCATTCATAAGTGAACAAAACATAACCTCAACCTTTGTGAGCACTCTGTTCACAATCAATATACAGGTATTGATCAAAAGTGCAATTAAAATGAAATACGAGTCTTACAAGCTAAAAAAGGTCCTGCACAAAAAGTGACATTATTGTAAAAATCTACTTACAGATATTTGCAGTTCCCTTTGGGATAGGCAGGTATGAACCAGGGCTCCAAAATCGACCCTGATGACTTCTCTTGCATCTGCCACATTCAGGCCCGGTGGTGTTGTGTTCGCATTCACAAGTCAATTTGTTGCCATCAAAGACACAGGTATTGGCGTGAAGGTTACACTTGCACCTATCAAGAGAGAGAGAGACAGAGCTGTCATTTCTTGAGGCAGTTGTCATTAGTTCTCTGTTCTGTCAGCTGTACAATAGATCACCAAAAATATCTCTGCATTACAAGACAAGATGGCCTACTCCGAAATATTTACTCATCCATTTGGTACTAATTTGGCTGAAACCTCAGGAGGCATCAACAGCTATGAGGAAGACAAAGCAGTTACCTAACAACAGCCATTTCAGCATTACTGAGGTTCGCATGGCAATACTCTTTCTTGAAGGCAACGTAATACTTTCAAGCAGTGATATGTTGTTTTGTGCATTCCTGAGCTCTGGAAGAATATTACTGGGAATGTATGAAAATGTAATATTGGAAACATTAAACTGCCATTATTTTCCTTATCTTTTCACTGAAAAACTTGAACATGTGGTGAATAGTTTAGATGCAATTCAGTTCTGTAGGAATGACACTTCTAAGAAATCCTAATTTTAATTAAAAGGTATTCATACACAGTACAAAAAATAAAATTGTCAGAGGAATGCAATGCACCTGGTGCCTATGAGTTCAGTTATTTTTCTTCTCCTAAATTGTGTCAAAACATGTTACTTAAATGACAGATAGCAATATGTTATAATGGGGAGTATAAACATATATTTTCCACTGAATGAGCATTATAATTGAATGCAGCTACTGCTTACTGTAAAGCCTTTACTTACTACTGTGTACACATTAATGTGTCATGCAAGCATTCTTTACATTTTTGCTCAGCTTTTACCTTGCTTAGTTTAGAATGTCCTCACTTTTGCAAATTGTCTGGCTCATTTTGCTGTGTGCCTAATTAATTATGCCACTTAGTCTTAACTGCATAAAAATTACTGCGTTAAGTGTTACAGACAGAATACCAGATGAGCAATGAAAACTGTCAAACCAATATGCTATACAACACAGAAGCTTTGTCGGATACTGACCTTATGAGTGAAACTTGAAACACTGAATTCTGATTTCAATTGCTTCAGTACTTATCTGAATTTGACGAATTTAATGGTAGTGTCATTCCTGAAGGTTTTTTTATTGCTTTAAATCAATCATATCTGACTAACTTATTAAATGCATTGTGTGGTGTAGAATTGTTTGATATAATTTTAACAAAATATATCAGAAAAAGACAACATGGTCTGTTTGGGACCTCCTTGAGAAGGGGACCTCTGTGATTACAGCAAGACTGCTAATGCATACAGGTATTTTTGTTTCATAGAGTATGCATAACATTTTGCAAAAATAAAAAAAAAAGTTAAGCACATTTAAGTCATGCATCCCACTGAAGCATTTATCAAAAGAAAAGGGTCTTCTTTTACAGCCAGTCATGTTTAGATGATTTTCCCTCTGACTTGTAGACCTCCAAAATATATCACATTGTCACAATATGCCATGACGTATGATATTAAGTACATCTTGATCTCTAAGGAAACCACTTCTGCAGTCAGTCACTTGCAGAAAACAGACTAAGTTAAACTACACTTAAGTAGTTCATAGTTTGTCAGTAGTTTAATGAAAACTAACAGATGCTGTTTTAGGGTTGATATTACAGAAAAACACAAAAGCAAGCTAGATTCCCTATACATTATAATACTATAAAGGTCTCTTTTTACAATGCAGGCAATCTTGCTAAACAAATGTGATAAGCAGTAGTTATTTTAGAGGCAAGAAACTGTGCTCATATACACATTAATGAGTTTAATAAATCTCAGTGTACTACTGCTACTAACTTAGATGGTGATATAACTACAATATATGCATACACAAGGCACGGAAAGTAAGAATAAATACTAAATGTGTTACCAGTTAAATCATGGTACTGACCTAAAACAATATCCTAAGTTTAAATATGATTCACCTTATAGCATGAAACAGACAGCCAACCTAAATGTTTATCAGTCAGTATGTAGAATTTTTATCTAAATTAGATATAGCAGCTCCTTATTAACTTATGATACTTTCTGCAGATTTTAATTATCCAAAGTTAGACTGGGGAAAATACATAGCTACCTTACGTTCTGAGCAATAATTCTTGGATCTAATACAGATGAGCAGGATAACTTGTTTGGAAGAAACATCTGCAAGACAGAACTGTTTTCTGTATCTGCTTCTTAAAATGTACGCAATACTATTTCAGAGATGCATACAGTAGAGTACCGAGGAACATAACAACCACAATGTCATAATGCTTAACATAACAACAGAAAAAAGTCATCAAGTTATACCAATTTTATGAACTAATTATGAAGGAGACTAAAGCAGCACTTTGGTACAGTTCACTGGGTACAATATGTGATGTCGAACTACATAGTTGTGGTTGGAATAAACTAAAAAAAAATATGTGCATCTATATTAGAAAAAAAAATAGCACTAACTAAATATAGCAGTAATTCTATTAAAAAAGCCTAATTGGTCAGGTAAAATGTTCATGTTATTATAGTGTAAGAAAAAGAAATTTTTCTTGTTTTATAAAATATCCTACAAGTATAAATAAAAAACAATTAGAGCATATTAAAACACGAAAGATGTTACGGGCAAGATCTTTAAAACCCTTAAAGTAATACATAAGCAGATTTACCATCCAGCAATAAATATTCAGATTGTAAATTCTGTTCCTATAAGCAGTAGAACTTGTAATATGGTCCCAGGTCTGAATACAGAATTTCTCAGATCTGCTTTAAGAGAACTAGTCTATCTATTGAAAATAATATTTGTTAAATGCCTTGGTGTTTAGGTCTTTTCCTACATCCTCATTGAGATGAAATTCAAATTATGTAGATGGCTGTAAAATAGGTACTACAATAACATCTAATGTAGACATGATAAAACTGAATGAATATTGGCAGGAAATTGTTACCTAGACAAACAAAGGTGAAAACAACTTTAGTATAAATAAATGCAAATACCAAAACTTTGGAAAGCAAGGAATTAACTCTTGGGTAAAGTTAAACAACATTAATTTAGAAAAGGTAGCAAATATAAAGGACTTTGGTATGTCAATTTATGAGACAGTCATGTTCAAGAAACATGCACAGAATATAATAAATAGCCCAATAAAACTAGTTAGGCTACTGTTTAATACCATGGACACGTGACCCTACAACCTTAGCTGACCTGTATATAACTCTTATAACACTAATTCTGTAATAGAACAATGGCAGATTTACCAGGGGTGTTACGGGAGCTAAATCTCCCCATTACTACTCACCTCTAAACAGTATTGCTGCTGTCAGTATATCTATCGCCTCATCAAACAACCTTTTTTTTAGCTTGGCAGCATAGCTTCTGAAACATGATTATACTTTGTGGATTAGTCATTCTGATCACTAAATCACATTTCAGAAGTCATGTTGCCAAGTGTGTGTTAACGGGACTGGTGGCTCAGTTAAATTAATTGCTTTTGCAGTTACCTTACCTCCAGAAATTTGTTGAGTGTGAGTGTATGCAATCTGCAGAGTAACTGATGGGTTAGGGTAAGACACGCATCTGGACTGCCTGGTAATTAAGTACCAAATTTAACCTTAAATGAACAGGTTGCCACAAAATTGGGAGTGGCACCTTTAAAATATGATTAGTTTACTCAAATAGCTGCAGAAGTAGTCAAACTAACAAAACAAAACAAGCAAAAAAATAAAAAAATACTACAGCAGTGTATGTTTAACCACAAAATCATATTTGGCGACTGTGTATATGAGTTGGTCTGATGACGTTCTTTTGATTATGTACCTTTAACTCCCAGTGGATGTGGCTTGAGCCCTTAAAAATGGAGTTATCACCTTATATTTCTAACAAATACTCATTGACAGAGGTCAAATATCAATACAATTGTGTTTGCCATCATGTATGCTTCAAGATAAAATATTCTGATAACTTGTATGTAGCATGGTTTTGTAACTGAAGATAAAATCCAAAACAAGAAACATGGCAGTAAAATTCTTCAAGCTTTGATAATAAAACAGCAAAAATGGTAAGTCTTTTCACAACCTTATTGATTGCTTCTTCAAACCATGTTATTCAAATCCTCCAAACCATTCTTATAATACATATTATTAACAAATACTCACATATCAGAAATGGGAATTGATTAGGAAGTTTTTTAATTAAAAGTTAAAGGATCCTCCACTTATCATTCTAACACATTATACAAAGCCTAGTATTCACTTATGTTTTAAACTTCTTGTTTTTAAGACATGTTTTATAGAGACATCGAGAACCCAAGCAACACAAAACAACAAACAACACTGAACCAACTGCTGGAATTGAAACAGAAAACTAACAGAACCAGTTCACAAACTGTTTTATTACAGGAATTAAGCACTTTCGTGTGTATATAACAAACAATTCTTCAGAATTCTGAAGAATTGTATGTTATATACACATGAAAACACTTAATTTCTGTAATAAAACAGTTGTGAACTGGTTTTGGTCATTTTCTGTTTTGATTCCAGCAGTTGGTTCAGTGGGTTTTTTAGAGACATACTCGTTAAGCCCTAAGCCTCTATGTGAGGCTAAGGAGAACATTCATTTTAATTCTTGTGGTCTGCCACATGTATTATATAAGAAAAACAAACTGGCGACTACATGAGTATATTACAGACCACTATTACTGTACCCATAAAGGGTTATGGTATAGTGCTATAGGTAAACATATTATAGATAAAAGACAGGAACATACTTTTAGGTGTATAGTTTTAGAAGTGATTTAGTTAACAAATACAGAAAATAAAGAATTAGATGGATATTCTCCTTAGCTTCACATAGAGACTTAGGGCTTAATGAGTATGTCTCTGTAAAACCTGTCTTAAGAAGGTTAAAAAAGAAGTGAATACTAGGCTTTGTATAATGTGTTAGTCAGAATGATAAATGGAGGATCCTTTAACTGTTAATTAAACAAATTTTTAATTAAAATTTTTTTGGCCTAATTTATTCCCATTTCTGATTGGGTATTTGTTAATAATATGAATTAGAAGAATGGTTTGGAGGGTTTGTATAACGTGGTCTGAAGAAGCAATTGATAAGGCTGTGAAAGAGCTTACCATTTTTATTGTTTTATTATTAAAGCGTGAAGAGTTTTACTGCCGTGTTTCTTGTTTTGGATTTTATCTTCAGTTTGCAGAGTTTATCATGTATTCAAGCAAGTTAACTGCCAATATTTTTATTTATTTATTTTTTTCTTTTTGCCTGGTTTTGTAATTATTAATGCAAATATGAATAAGGAATATTTGATGCCTAGAAGCACAGTAGGAGGTAATTGAAGAACCATCTGGAGGCGTACTTGGCTGTAATGAGTAGAACGAAAGCACTTATCATATTTTTTGTGTTCTTTTCAGTGGCTGGTTTTGAGGTTATATGTACACTGCTGTAGAGGAATTTTTGTTTGTTTTGTTGTATGATTAGTTTACCACTGCTTGATGCATCACCAGCTATTGCTTCAGCAGCCTGTGCCATTGACCCTACAGCATAACTGGCATCAGATCCATTTGCAATATTAGGTCTGTGAATCTGAATGACTGCTCAGAATTTGTAGGAGAGAGGAACAACAAATAAGCAAAACTGCAGAAAACATTGCGCTAATCTTTAATTTTTTGGACTACTGAGAGAGTTGGCCGGAAACAATATGACTGGTGTTAGGTTGGGAACATGGAGTGAGTGTGAGCAGTCATATCTGCACCCTGCTCCTCACTGCACTCTCTTTACAGATGGTTTTGGTTTAATTTTGGACAAGAAATGAAGCTACCTTAATAGCTAACAAGCATACAACAACATGTAAATTCTTTCAATGCCATTTAATAAGCTTTGTTTTTTCTTATTAATGTGTTTGTGTTGGAATGGTGATAGTATATTAAACTGTGCTAATGAACGTGAATGGGTAAGTAAGTCAACTATTTCCTTATGGCATTTATAATCTTCACAATGTTTCAAACAAAAAGTTATGTTTATCAATACCTACTTATCCTTAACATAATCCATAAAAGCAGAGTGAATAATAATAATAATATCTACTTGATTTTTTCTGAATAAGTTAAAACTTTGTATTTAAGCTTCCCTTCTGTTTACCATCTAATTCTTTCTCCTTTTTTTCTCCTTCATATTCAAGCTTTCCTCCCATTAATTCTCTCTCTTCTAATGTTTCTCCTGTCCTCTCCTTTCACTTTCCTCTTCTGTCTCCCTTATATATCATTTTCTTTTCGCCTCCATTTCTTCTCAAAATAATGCTTTTGATCTATATATAAATCAAAATATTGTCTACCCCCCACAGTCTAATCCTCCTTTTTTTACAATAGTCAACAAAACTACTTTTCAATTGAAACTTTGTTAAATAGATATTTGACTGTAAATGCAGCTACTACTCATGAGACCTTTAGAAATGTTTTATCTTGAAACATTTATTTGTATTGCTTACTTATTTTGCTTATTAATTATTTGAAAAACTATTGTGCACTTATTGTTTATATTTCTATAAGTTGTATTTTTCTGGAGCTTTTCTCCCTGGGCTCCAGCTAAACAAAGCATCTGCCCAGAGATACATGGTTAACAGAAACAAATTGTGTATTGTGAGTGATACTGACATCAGCTTTAGCTCAAAGAAAATTGTATTGTAAGTACTTTTGTTAGTGGGATTATCATTGGCTGCCTGAGATTTTGCCTTGAGTTTCATTATTTTCATCTCTACAGGGGAATAAGATTTGGTTGTGGGATGAGTGGTTGTCCATTGTTATTTACACTGCTGTCATGACATTTGCTGTACTTATAGCTTCCAGCTTCAGCATGGTGTTTACTTATAGCTTAGAGCTTCAGCATGATGTTTCTTCAGCAATATGACTGCCAGTACACCACATTAGTGTTCTCAGCCAGAATACCCACTAGTGTTCTCAGTCGCTGCTATGCCCCGAGACCCCTGGCTTAATTAATTTATTACTGTGCAAAGTTAGCCATTTATATTCAGCTGAAAGGAAGGAGAAAGAGTAAGATAAGGAAGGGAAACTCAAGAAAAAGTCATCCAGATGGCTTGTAAAGGCTGAAGAGATCAAGTAAGACAAGCAAAAATCATTACCTTGAGCTAAGTATAATACAAACCATTATTTGCTTGCTTTCTGTGATTTAGTGTTCACAACTTCCTATGCGCATTTGTAAATGTATAAAACATGAAAACAAAATGTGTGAGTGTACTAAGACATGGGATTATATACTGAATGTCAACAGTAGCTCCCCCATCCATATCTGTTCTGGGTCTGTCACCTCTTTCCCCTACAATAGCTTGATCTATGATGGTAAAGCTAAACTTGTGTCCTTCATGTAACAGAATATGTGCAGCCAGGGTGTTTTTCATATATTTTTTATGTATGTCATAATTATGTTGGTAAATGCGTGTCCTTAAAGCATTTATGGTTTTCCCTATATAGAAACAGGGACATAAAGAACACATTGCCAGGTATATTGTTCAAAAGTGTGTTTTCAGAAGGCTGGACCTTTTATGGCCACTTTCTGGATGACATTATTGTTTTTTTGGAAAAATGGTAAACAGGAATTGAATGAATTTTTAGATTTTATCAATTCTAGTACCAATTTTTTGGAATTTACCAGCAACATCTGGAAGGACAAGGTTGACTATTTAGATATCAGCATATCCAAGAAATATGATACCAAGGAATTTATATCAAATATATATAGGAAGCCTACATATTCCAATACCTTCCTGCACTTTAAAAGCTGTCATCCTATATATCAAAAGAAATCCCTAGTAAAGGGGCAGGGGGTACGTATCGCGAGAAATGTTTCAGGGGATGCCAAATTCCTTGAACAACTCAGTGTATTAAAAAATATATTGGTCAGGAGGGACTACCCGAGTGACTTTGTTGATAATATTTTCACAGAAGTGAAAACAAAGAGTGCACAAGGTTTATTCCAGCCTTTATTAGTGAAAAATGTGGTTATTGGCAGGGTGAATAGACAGGAAGAGGTGATATTTGGGAAATCCGCCATTTTCAGATTCAATAATCAATGTTTTGCTATTAAGAGGATTTTATGGCAGAACTGGAATATTTTTAGAGCTAATCAAGATTATTTAAAAGTAGTAGGGATGGCATCCAGAATTTTATATAGAAAAGAAGAGAACTTTAAAAATATTCTAGAAAAAAAACTGGAAGGTATATGGAAATGGAGGAGAAGGAATGGTTAAATGTGGGTTTTGCCTTCAATGTAGGGACATTAGAGAAGGAAAGGGAGTATATATCCCATATTTTGGTAAGCACTACTTACCTAAGAAGTATACATGTAGCAGCAAAGAGGTTGTATACCTGCGAATGTGTTCTTTATGTCCCTGTTTCTATATAGGGAAAACCATAAATGCTTTAAGGACACGCATTTACCAACATAATTATGACATACATAAAAAAGATATGAAAACGCCCTGGCTGCACATATTCTGTTACATGAAGGACACAAGTTTAGCTTTACCATCATAGATCAAGCTATTGTAGGGGAAAGAAGTGGCCCCCTTAATGATTTTTTGGAACAAAAGGAATTGAAATGGCAGCTGAGAGCTAATGCCTCAGAATATCCCACACTGAATAGTGCAATATCTATCAGCTCCATGTTGAGACTAAAATCTGAATTCTATATGTAAATCACTTGACTGTCATTTAAATTTGGCGATTGATTATATTTTTGACCAGATTTATATTTATACTGTTCATGATGTATAATATTTTAATGTTATGACTACTGATGTGGTTTTCACATGAATTGCATTTTAATTTGTACAGGAAGTGAAGTCATGATTGTGGTAGTATAAATTTGGTGGGGTTGGCTGCATTAATTGTTATCTGATGAAGTTTTCTGACTGGGGAAGAAAGCGCTAATAAAGATTTTATTGGGTGTATTCTCGTGGCTATCTTGTCTTTATCAGTTTGAGTGGTGTTGGACTTTTCCAGGATCATTTTATCTGATAAATATGAATATGAAAACAGACTTGGATACTCTCAGTGATTCAAATTGCTCAGCCGAAGATACTATTTGTAAATTTTATCATATTATTAAGTTCAGCATTACTAATCAGGCATTGGTGAGATGCAGACATACAAGAAATTTTAGAAACAACAAAAAAGTCTCTGTAATCACAAAGTTAATAAGATTTACAAGAAAAGAAACAGTTCTGCTTAACATTTATTAGTACTACTTAGCTTTTCGGCTAAGATCAGGTATAATGTAGAAATGACCCTAGTCAAACAGTCTAGATTAAATAAATTGCAGAAACAACTTAGTTATCTCATCAAAAATTCCTTATCTTGCTACAATCTCAGCTTGATCTCAATGGATAAAAGCAATCATGAGGTACTCTTTCATTACATCTGGAAATTAAATGGAAAAATTGGTAATGTCAAATGCTATCATTAAGCAATGAAGTAGTCACCCAACTACATGACATAGCGAATATTCTTGTAGAAAAATGTCCTGCAAACTTTACAATAAAAAAGTAAAAATGTCAGAGTGATGATATAACAAAGATAGACATTTTTGTATAAACCTGATAACTGCTCTCACAAAAATGTTAAAATATTGATTTCCATAGGGCCGGATAACATAGTCAGATGTTGTATTTTTATGCAGAATCAAGAAAAAAGTGACCGACTCTTTGTCAGCCAGATAGCATACCTGGAGATTTCCTAAGCCAAATAATGGAAAATCTGATTAAACCCCTGATGCACATGTTTAAAATGATGATGAGCTCACATCTCTAACCTATGTTGGTGGGCTGCAAATAAATGACAAATTTATGGCACCATTTTTAAAATCTCACTTAGCAGCCTGTCATACTCCTGGCATTCTCGAATGAGTTAGACTTGTAAGATCATTTTTAATTTTATTTTGCACATATTGTTCAAATGACTACAACTATTGTCTGCATATTACAGCAATACATGACAACTGTAGTGTCATGTTATTTACTTCAGTGGAGTCTAACCACTGTGAAAGTCAATGGCGTCTTAACTTGCTGTTGAGACGTGAAAGGTAATAGCCTTATTGTACCAATGAATAGTTCTTATTGGTGCTGTTTACTTATGGTTTGATAATACTTGGCTGCTTTGTTTCACTGGTCTGTTTTGTTTTTCATTTTCTGCTGGACACACATTTACAGCATCGAATATACCACTATTTAGTCTATTTCTAATACATACCATTTGCATTTTGGCATATACTAGCTGCTTGGCTTTGTCATTTAACATGTGTTAAATTATGCAATGTATTTCTACTTGGTAAACATGCAATACCATTTACTGCAATTGATATACTGCCTCAGTGTCATTTATATTATTGCTTCACCTTCACACTGTATCTTCTACTGCTCTGTTCTCATCTCTTTTAACTTTTTCCCTCCAGCTCTTCTTACACTTCCCTGATCATTTTATGTTCACCTTAGGCTTATATGTGTGATGGTCAGTAGCTTCATTTTCCACTGAAACATAATCAACCACAGAACTCCTGCTTCCAATCCAGTAACTCAAACAACAATGTATGTGCTTGCTTTTTCTATAATGTAATATTAATTTCAGATACTATCATCACAGTTAAATGTAGGAACTGTTCATGCCAAAAACATTTTAATCCTTGCTGTAGACTGTTTTTGCCCAGTACATCAAGTATGACAGCTGCTAAGGCCACTTACCAATATCCAACCTTTTTATCCTTCCCTTTCCCCTCTAAGTAGATATACTCTAGCTGAAAGTATTGCATTCTAATTATTTTTGCTTAATTATAAACTACATAGCTGTTGTTAGCCATGCTTCTTACGTGAATGTTTTTTCGCCCTCCACTTGCATGTAAACTCCTCCGGCTCAGCCCACTCCATTCACCCTTAACTTCATTCAGGCTCACTCTGCTTCCTTACCCTAGCCCCATTCCCACTCACCCCTACCTCGGTTACATTTATATTTCCACATGCTCCGCCCCACTATCACTAACCAATCACGTAACATTTCTTCCTCCCTATTACAAAGCCCAACCTCTTCTAAGATCACACCCACTCTTCAAATCTTACTTATCCTGCATTTCCTTATCTAAATCTTACCTCCACCTACAGTCCCCGACCTCTACTACAGTAAGCACAATCAAACTATGTCTTTCTATCCCACTATCATAGTATACCTTCCACTCTCACTCTTCCTATCTATACTACTACACCTAACATCTCCTCACACTTCTAACGCAACTCCCAAGGTTTCAACTGCCACTGACACGTGATCCCCTGCTCACAATTCATACTGTGATATATTTTCATGCCTTTTTAACCTCAATTCTCTCCTACTCACCAAACCAAGAATCTTCCCTCATGAAAGTACCATTCTTGGCCTTTCCCTCATAAAAGTACCACTCTTGGCCTACTACCGATTAAAAACCAGCTTACCATTGCACAGAAGTAACTATCATTAATACTCCTCCATCTCAGAAACATTCTATCACTTTGTGGAGATATCTACCCCACCCGGGACCCAACCCTTCCACTCTTAGCTATCTCAACTCCAACAGATCATTAAATTTTACCACTATCAACCTCCAAAGTGTCAGAAAAACAATTCCTGAATTCCACGCTTGGAAATCTCTAGACAAAATTGACTCACTTGCCACAGCTGAAACTAGGCTAAAACCATATATGAAGGACTGAGAATTCCTTCCACCTACTCCTGTCTAAGGTCAGATAGACCTCACCAAAAAAAGACGGTGGTGTGCTCTCTTCTACCCGCATAACTTTACTATTTTTCCTTACTCAAATCATATTCCACAATTCTCCACTGCTGAATTATTAATCGCTTTTCTAAAAATCAATGACTGTAAAAATATAGGTATAATAATCTTATACCTTCCACCAGGCAATAACATTCCCCTTCTTGAAGAACTCTAATAGCCTGGATTTCCAAAAATATTAATAATGAAACACTCACACTAGGCGATGTCAACATAAACTGGCATGATCAATGAAACTACTCCTCACCTCCCGACTTTATTTTCTATAATTTTACCCAGTTAATCTCAGATGTAACTAAACCAACTAAAAGCAATAATGGTGGCTCAATTATAGACTGGATCCTAATTACTGGTTCCAAAAAACTTTCTGAAGCAGGCACCCATCCTTGCAACATCAGCGACCACCAACCTCTCTACGCCATGCACAAAATCTTCCTTTTATCCAACCAACATTAATACAAAATAACTAGAAATCGAACTCACTTCATCCCAACTATTTTCAAAGACCACCTAAAGTCCATCAATTGGAATGTATTGGCCTTCTCACTAGACAAGGCTGTTGAATTATTTAATTCAACATTCATAAAAGTTTTAAATAAACTAGCCCCGCTCCGCCAAAAAAGAGTAAAATCCAAACAAACCACCTGTCTATCCAGAAACACCAAACAGCTTATGGCCATCAGGGATAAAACCTTGAAAACATGGCAAAGAACTAAAACCCTTCTGAACTCCAAACATACAGGCAGCTTTGTAACCAAGTAAAGTGCCTAGTCTTTAATGACAAAAAAAAAAATCATTACATTGAACTACAGCAAAACTTTAAACAAAATCCAAAAAGATTTTGGAGCTCTATTTCATCTCTACTAAACCCTGGTACAAGACCAACCCCTGTCCACATCCTGATAAAACACCACTAGAAATTGCCACTGTATTTAAATCATACTTCACAGAAACCTTAGCTAAACTCACTGCCTCCTTCCCTCACCCATATCATCATTCTTACCAGTGTCTTCCTCACAAACCTCCAACAAACTCTCCCTCATCTACTTTTTCTTTCTCCCCTGTAACTACTACCATCATAACTAAACTTCTTCTCAAACGTAAACCAGGTACCTGCACCTCTGATAACTTACCCAGAGAATACCTTCAGATGTCAGCTAGAACTATCACCTACCCTGTTAGTATACTCTTAAAAATATAATTACAGGAATCCTATATACCCATCATCTGGGAAAAAGCATATATTCTCCCCCTACACAAAGGCGGAAGTTGCATAGATACCTCCAACTTTCGTCCTATTGCTATACCTTACCCTATCTCAAAAATCCTAGAAAAATTTATTCACACTCAACTCCAACACTACATACTGAATAACCAACTATTATCTCCTAGTCAACATGGCTTTTGCCCAGCCCACAGTACCACTACTGCTTATCATTTCTAAATATAGTTAACCACGCTCATAATGAAGGCAAGCTATTTTTTTCCCTTTTTCTTGGTCTAGGGCTTTTGATACCATCTCTCACTCCCTTTTTCTCTCAAACCTTTCCACACTGGGTATTTCCCCCTAACTCTACTCTGCTTCACTAACTATCTGTCCAATAATCAACAATGGCAAAACTCCTACTCACCATTCCTACATACCCCTATAGGTGCTCCTGTAGGCTCCATACTAGGACCTCTACTCTTCAGCATTTTTATTAATGACTTCCACTCCTGTGTTAGCAACAACTCACTCAGTATGTGGATGACTCACTAATAATTTGCACCACCAATACCATACCAAATTACTAACACTTACCCAGCAGGCATTCTCATCCACTGAAAGATGGATGATGTTCAACCATCTCATCCTCAATCTCAATAAAACTAAACTTCTTCTCTTTATGTCTAGGAAAACCACCCCAATAAATAAGCCAGACTTTACCATCTATTCACTAAACAAAACTTTCCTAGAAGTAGTCCCATGCTCAGAATTACTAGGTGTTACCATAAAACTTCGACCAACGTATTCACAATATCAGACAGGCCTACCAAAAACTTGGCACCTTCTATAGACACAAACACTTCCTAAACCATTCCACTAAGCAAAATCTTGCCTCTGCTTTCTTACTACCATCTCTATTATATGGTGCCCCACTTCTCAACAATACACAATCTTCTCTAAAATGAAAATGGAGACCTGCTACAATAAAATCACCAGATTTGCAACCAATGCTATATATACCTCCCATCACTGTTCCTCAGTACACACACTCAAATGGCTAGAACTACCAGAGTATCTTACCTACAAACAACTAATTATAGCTCACAAAATAATCTATAAACCTTTTGACTGCCCATCTCTCTGCTCCATTCTAACACTATACCATCCAAATAGACCCCTTATATCCGAAAACCAAACTTTACTGCTTGTTCCAAAACCTAAGCTATCTGCTGGCCAAATGCTTTACTCCTTCTGCATTGCCAAACTTTGGAACTTGCTCCCATCACCTCTCAGATCCACTAAGGATGCTAGTTCCTTCAAAAAGGCCCTTCACCGGCATCTATCTAGTCAATGGCAATGCTCATGCTCTAGATCCTGACCTCCCATAACCTGACCTTTCCCATACTACCACTTCTCACACACACATCTATAACTGTTTAATTTCAATCTCTGACTCTCATTTCTATTATTTCATTTTATTTCATTCTTTCCTCGTTATCTACACAAATACAGCCCAAAGTATGCAGCTCATTTTTTTGATAGTATATTGCAAATTCCTACTGCTATCTAGTCACTGTATATTGCTATTGAATTTTTACTCGTGTGCTTGTCTATGTTATTTTCTCTATATAAACTCCGTATTTCATTTGTGTCCATCTTTTGCTAATTCTATTCTTGTAATTAATTCAATTCTGTGCTGTCATGTTTATTGGAGCTTTTTTCCCCAGGCCTTCACCGACATTGGGCTCATTCTGGCCTCATGGACTTTCCTGGTAAACAAATGTAAATAAATAAATAAATAATAACATTAAATTTCAGTTCAAACACAATTCAATGGTTGGTTAAGCAGCAGGATACAACAAGTTAAGGAGGGGTTGTTATCTGTCTCTACAGGAATTGCCAGTGGTGACCCACAGGCCTTTCTACTGGATCAATCTTTTTTTGAACTACTCTTAGATGCAAATTTATAGATGTGTACAAAGCAGGTAACATAATTACTTAATGAAAGATACTGCAATTCTCTAAGATGATCTTGTTGTGTTTGAAAGTCTTTATCTGGAATACACCACTGGAGAAAATAGGTCCAGACTCATAAACATGAAACATGGTAGTAGAAATATATACATATCAATGACATAAAAAGGCGGTAGATGCTTTATATAACTCCTTCTAAGATTACAGAATGAGCTACCCCTTATGATGAGTATAAGTCAGTCATTAACTTCATACAGCAATCAATCTTCTAGATAGACATTAGGTCATATATTCATAATCAAACTTAGGAACCTAAATATGATGCAGAGACATGAAAAGATATATGGGCATGTGCAAGTAACTTTTCAGAAAGTATATAGAAACTTAATTTCTACAACTGGTATACACACTTTAGAGGCCTGCAAAGACTAAAAATTAACTACTATGATATACATGCTACAAATTAAATTGCATTCCTAAATACAAGGTTTGCCAAAACTTTTAAGTTAGTCTATTGGTAATAAAGATTCCTTAAACAAAATTGTTTGTAAAAAGTGGTAAGGTCATAGGTCATAATACAATGACAATTCAAAACAAATTTCCAGTACCAGGTTGAATGAATAAAGAATGGCTTGCTTTCCCTAGATGCATCACATTAAAATGACAAGGGAGTATTCAAAGTCCAGCCGAGAGATCCTGGGGCACAAGTAGCAAGTTTCAACTGATACAGTGAATTCTCACTAATCTGTCCTAATGTTGGCATGGCACCATGCATGGATTATGTTTTATGAGAGTGCAGGTGCATTGCTTTAAGCAAAGGGCATATGGAAAAGTCTCTGTTATGCATTTGCCTGTGCCAGCAGTAGCACTACTCACATTATTGTTATTATGATTCAGATAGTTATTTTAAATGCATAAGTATTTTGTCCATTTACTGGGTGGTAAGATTTTGTAATCAGAGTCAGTAGAAACAAAGGCCATTTTATCAAAAGTAGATTAGCCATAACAACTTGATTAAGTGTTTTACCCATTCAGTAGTTCACAGGTTCATAGAGTTCCTTTTCTTGTGCTCAAGAAACTTAATTATTTGATTATTTAAACAAAGCTGGCCAATTTTTCATATGCTAGCAATACGACATAGTCTCGTCATTATTTAATAACCCTTCTAATTCTCCCCATCGATCAACAACATAGCTGGAGTAGTCTACTGTAGCCAAGACCACCAGGAATCCAAAGCCAGCGTTTGTCCAGTGCATGGGTTCTGTGATGAAACTGAGCAATGGTACCATAGCTATAGGTCTCCTGATGAGACTGGACTTTGATGAATACAACTGAAAAGACAGCAGGAAACAAGAAGTGCATGGATTTTATACCGATGATGCCCAGCAGCCAAATTTTGTAGCAAAGTAGGTAGCCAACAACATCCAAGTGACTAATGAATGTCAAAACAGAAACCAATGTGATAAGACTTTTTTAAAGAATTCCACCAGTGCAAACCATAAAATTAGCATGTGGGTCAAAAAAACAGAGCAGTCATATTACTGCTGAAATGACTATAGAACACAGGCAAAACATCAGTGTATCTTTAGTATTATAAAGACAACTCAACCTATTTCACACATCAAATTCTTAATAAATTCCGGGAATATATACCACTACGCACACACACACACACACACACACACACACACACACACACACACACACACACACACACACACACACACACACACACACACACACACACACACACACACACACACAGACCAAAATCAGTAGAATACAAGGTGAGGTGCTAATATTATGGAAGGGAGAGCTCCTATCTCAGAGACACATACTACTTAAGACAGTAATGAGACTAAGCTTGCATTTCTTAAGCACAGTCACTTTGTTTTGCTTGTATCTTTTCAGAACTATAGTGAACTGCATGAACAAATACATATCAGTGATGTAAAAATATCATTGCTGTACACATGAATTAAAGAATGCAAAATTACAAAGGTGAGGATTAAGGAAGGCTTACTCTGAAATGTCTCCATTGGTCAGTCTTTATACCATAACTATTCACCATTTACCCACATCCGTGCTCTAGCATATGCACACACACACACACATGCACACACATACCTAGGACCTAGCCCCCTAATTTGACTCAACAGAAAGACACAGACACTACCCCCCCGAAACACACACACATTCATGCAGCTTCATTCCTTCCCCTGCAAACATGCACACACACATTTATCTGCATACACACACTCACGCACACACATCCCCCCAACAGACACATGCACACCCCCAACCCCACCCACACACCCACCCCACCGCTATGTCCTTGCCTGTTTTTATTTCTCCAAGTCTTCTGAGTTTCTAATACCATGAAGAAAATGGACCCTAGTGCTAATTCAAAGTATGCTTAAAAATCATGAAATTAGTATTGCTTCACTCTTTGATGTCAGCCAAAAGTACTCTTTGCACTTTGAAATTTTTAGTTTGTTATCTCCAATAGTGCATAACAGATCCTGGTCTGTTCTAATACTGTGCATTGCTTTTAGCACATCTATCTTTCTTAGTATTTTTGTTGATGTATTCCCTCTTCTATAATCTTCTAACAGTGACAGTTCTTGTCTTAGCTGCTTTATAGTTTTCTCTATTCAATATTTCCATGATGGTATTCACTTTCACCCCGTTTTCCCTTGCTACCCTGTGTTCCTGTGGTGGAACTTTATCAGTTATTAATTTAGCAGCACAGTAATATATTCTGTTTACTTCTGTTATATCGCGTGGATCTCTATGGACAGTCCTAATTACTGTGTTCATTTGTTTTATCAAGTTTCTAACTTTTGGGGTTTTATTAACCTTCTGCAATCTACTTCTCTCATTGATCTTGATATATCTGTCTTTGTCTATTAAATCAAGCAACTCTTCTTTTAACTCCTTTTCTTCCAAACTGAGGGCACATCCCTTGTTTTCCGTTTCCTGTGGGCATTCTATAGAAAGTTCTATAGCATCTTCCTGTGGCACATTCTCTTCAGTTTCATCCTGTGTCACCTGCTGTTTTGTCATATGGAAACTCACTGGCCTATCACTCCTCAACATTGACTGCATCAGAGTTTCCACCGTCTCCTGTCCCTTCCCTTGCTGCCTAGCTTCAAGTGAATGTTTATACTGGTTTCCTGTGGAAGGCTCCAAAATATCTTGATCTGGCACCTGACCAATTGCTTCCTGTTCCACTGATTTTCCCTTAATTTGGATATCCATTGCTCTATCCTGTTGTGGTGCTTTCTGTATTCGATTTACTACACTAAATCCTTCTCTTTGCAGCTGTTCCATAACCTCAGTTTCTATTTCTTTGACTTCTCCATTACTAATCTCTTTTTCTACTTTTCCTCTTAGTCTTCTTATTTTTTGTATTGTGTAGTTTTCCATGTCTGGATTCCTTTGCCTGTATTTCTCTTCAAATATCTTTGGTGCTGCTCTTTTTGTATTAGTTAATTTTGCTTTCTCCTTTGCATAAATATTACACAATATTAAATCTCTTTTCCTTTCCCCTGTCCATATTTCTTCTTCACATGTCTCCTGATCTTCTTGCTTTTCCTTGTTCTGGGGACTCACTCCATCATGCTGTGATGTAGTCTGCATTAGACCTTCTACATTAAATCTTTCACTTCACAGGCACTCCATTACTTCAACTTCTATTTCTTTAACTTCTACTTTCTAATTGTCTTTTCTACATTACATCTTTGTGCTATTAATCTTTTTATTGTAAAATTTTCCATATCTGGATGCCTTTGCCTATATTTCTCTTTGAATATCTTTGACACTGCCTTCTCTAGTTAACTTGGCTTTTCTCCTTTGCATAAATATTGCACCATATCAAATCTCTCTTTTTCTCACTTCCTCAGATGCGTCTTTTTCCAAACAGATCAAAATTTCTTGATCTATATACTGTTTTTCAAAAATCTGTTGTATTAATGAAAGCAACTTTTTATTTGAAGCTTCTGACAGTTTTTCCTGCGGAAGTATTTTTCTTTCATCTAATTTCTCTCTTAATCATTTTGTATATCTTGTGCCTGGAAATTCTGGGCTTTTTACATAACAGTAACAATACATAATTTCTTTCTAAAACTCAATAATCCACTCTATTGTCTTTGTGGCTCTTCTTTGACCAATCAAATTTTGTCATTTTTGTGGACTCCTACTTCCTTCTACAGCAGGGGGTCCATCCTCCCCCTGAGCCTGGCCAGAACCCATTGTAGGAATGTTTCCATATTTTGAGGATTCTACACTGTCATTTTTTCCCAGTCCTGGCACCTGTGCACCTACCAGGATTGGGCACTTTTTTATCCTGAGTCTTGTGCACCCAGGTATCTTTTTTTATTTTTGATTTACTTCTGTCCATAATATATGCTATATAAATAAACTCCATATATCAGAGTTGCCTTGATGAGATTTTGTGAAAAACAGGGTCCACCTCATGAAGGTACTCACCAAGACATGAGGATGAATTCAATTTCAGCAATACTACTCTCCTTTGCTTGCTGAGTTTTCATCTCTCCATCAGGACCCCATTGCCTGTTTTTAATTTCTCCAAGTCTTTTTGGGTTTCTAATACCATGATGGGAATGGACCCCATTCCTAAGTCAAAGTACGATTAATGTTCAGGAAATTAGTATTGTTTCACCCTTTGATGTTAGCCAAAAGTGCTCTTCGCAGCACCCGCAATATGCCCAGTAGTGACTCCTTCTGCAATTCGTACGGTGTTACATGAATTGTTAACATATCTAAATATGCTTGTAAATTCTTTTTTATAAGCCCAGTTACTCCTGCTACTATTGGAACTGTCTGGGTATCTTTCTTCCACATGGCTCTCATTTCTGCCTGCAGATCAAGGTATTTTATTACTTTGTGCCTCTCTGTACGCAAGACACAGTAGTCACTGGGTGTGGCGATTTCAATGGTCAATGCTACTTTTGTTTTCTTTTCTTGGACCACTATATCTGGTTTTCTAGCATCTATCTTTTGAACTGTTGGTATTGGGTGATCCCATGTGATATAAACCATCATTTTCTATGATTCTTTGTGGCTCATGTTTCCAGTGTTTTTCAGCCACTTCGATACCATAATATTTGCACAATCTTCAGTGTAACAGTCTTGCCACATTATTATGTCTTTCAATATACAGTCCCTCTGCCATTTGTGCATCACAACCAGCAACAAGGTGTGTGACTGTTTCCAGTTTGGTTTTACAAAACTTACATATGTCTGTTTCTCCCACATTTTCAATGGACTTTGTAAATCAGTGTGTGTGTAGCCCAGTATCATGGGCTGCCAATATTAACCTTTCATTTCTTGATGTGAATTCACCTCTCCTTAACCATTCCTGCGTTTGTTCTTGATCAACATGAGGCTCTTCCAAAGGTTTTATATACTTCCATCTATATTTATGTTTTTTCCACATTTCTTGCCTTCTCCATATATTCTTTATTTTGTTTTTAGCACATTCAGTTGCTGCCTGTTTTTCTCCACATCTGGTTTGATTTCCATTCCTGCTTGACTTTGATATGCTTCTGCTAAATTAAGCAGAGACATCATCTTAGATTTATTCTCCTCATGTTTCAAAACTTTCACTACATTTGGATCTTGTGAGGTTAATAGATATGTGTGCAGTCCCACAATTGTAGATCTATACATGTAATCAATTTCCAGGAGGCCTATCCCTCCTTCGGAATGCGGAATATATAATCTTGGTATACACTGATTTTTATAAATCATTTGGTGAGCATGAAGCATCCTTCTTGTTTTAATATCCAATCTATCCAACACTTTTTGGGGCCAGTCAATCACTCCAAAACTATAAGTTAGGACAGGAAGAGCAAACTGATTTATGGCTTGGATCCTGTTCCTAGATGTCAATGCTGTTTTCAGGATTAATATAAGTTTTCTAAAGTACTCCTTTCTAAGTTTATTCACATTTGTTCATGTTTTATTGTTGATCCTTCATTATTTCCCAAGTATTTATACACTCCCTTTTGCTCAAGTTCTTTTATATCACATTCATGTCCCAAACTGATGTTTTCCTGGCGCTGCAGTTTTCCTTTTTTAAAGGCTGCTTTTGCACATTTATCAAGACCAAATGACATTCCAATATCATCTGAAAAAGATTTGACAGCCTGCAGCTGTGCTTTCAATTTCTCATCTGATGAGCTATACAGTTTTAAATCATCGACAAAGAGGAGATGAGAAGTTATTAGACTTTGTTGTTTTCTAGGAGCCAAATTTGGCCTAAACTGTTAAGTAAACAACTTAATGGATTAATGGCAAGGCAGAATAGCAATGGTGACAAGTCACCCTGGAATATCCCCCTTTGAATTGTTATCCCTGGGATAATAATCTGTCTTTTATCATGGCTTAGTTACAAAGTGGTCTGCCACTGTTTCATGGTTACTGCAATGCAGTCAGTCAGTGTAGGGTGCATCTTATACATTTTTAAGCAGTCTTTAATCCATGAATGTGGGATACTATCAAATGCTTTTTTGTAGTCAATCCATGCCATACTTAGATTCTTCCCCTTCTTACAGTTCTCCACTATAACTTTGTTTAACAACAAATGATCTTTCATCTCTCCATCAGGACCCCATTGCCTGCACTATGAGTAGTCCTATGGGAGGGAATGGGTGACTGCTGCATCTTTATGGAGGTCACATTTTCTTCCAACAGCGAAATTTTACATGGCGAAATGATTCTTGGAATTTCTTAGTAGTTTAAATCATGAACTGGTGATGTTTTCAGGGAAAGCATATGGCTAATTAATATTTCCAATTAAATTTATGTTTTTTTATGGAAATATGTACAAATTATATACACCAATGGTCTTCCCTCTTAGTAGTTCACTATATATTACTAAAGCCACATAAACAAAGTCAATATAAATTCACAAATGCTGCTTGCTGTACCAGTGCTTTTGAGAAGTTCATGATTTCATATGTAAATATTATCCTTTCCTTCATTTACTAACATAGTATTGATGTCACAAATGCAAGTCTATGTAATTGAATAACCGTTGCTTGTGGTACCACTCTTTTTTTTTTGCCCTAGTGGCAAGGCACTGGGGATGGCTCTAAAGGGTCTCTGGACCAGTTTACTTACCTGGTAAGCAAATGAAAAATAAATAAAAAATAAATTCAGTTCCCTTGATTTCCACTAAGTGACTTACTTCGGTGTAATATCTATCTGTAAACAGGCTTAGACCTGGTACGCCAGGAGCCAGATTCTAAAAGACCTGCTCTCAGCCTGCTGTCAGTGTAAGTAGTCATTTAAACCAAGACCAAGTCTTTTGGAATCAGGCCCTTAGTTTTTCATAATTAATATTCATGTAATAAAGGTACTGCATATTATTTATCAGGATATGTTTCATAAGAGAGTAAGGTTAAGTAATTGATTTTACAGAATAAAGGAAATCCATATTCAGATATTAAGGAACAGCCCTGTACAACACATACATACAATATGAACATTAAACATTAAATAACTTTCCAGAAGTGACAAAATTTAAATGAAAAATAAAATGTGTAACTAAGGTGTCACTGCAAACTAAAGGCTAGGACCATTTCCCATAAAAACATAAATCAGTACATAAATAAGCAACTAAATATGTTCTCTCTCTCTCTCTCTCTCATTCAAAGAAGGTTACTGAAGTAATCCATAAATTCTTTCTGAAAGGGACTTAGTAACTAAACTAAACCATAGCTTTCTAAGTTACTATATGACTTTACTCTTATATCTGCAACACTTATTACTGCTCCACCTCCTTATCTGTATGTATAATCCTTGAAGTCGTATGCCATAAATAGATGACTGTTTATCCGAGTCTTATCCAGTATCTTAAAATGCATCCTTAGTTACCGTTCTAGTCCTACATATAGTATCATTCCAAGCTAATGATCACCGAACATAAACTAAAGTTCACTTTATCTACTTTCTGACAAGTAAGTCATAAAAAAGAATGGGTGCCATCTGTTTTATGAATGTCCTTCTAGTACATTTATAAATTTTAACTTAAAATTGCTGCATTTATTCTGAACATTCCGTCCAACACTAATGCATCCTGTTGACAAATATTTAGTTATTTTTTTTTTTTTATTTATTGACATTTGTTGAAAGGGAAAGTCCACTGGGTCAGAAACTCATTTTCAGTGGAGGCCCGGGGAGAAACGCTCCACAGACATTACAATGTTCCACATAAAATACAGAGTTAATACGAAGTTATACATACAGTACATAGGATATGTAAATTGGTACAAAGTGAATTTAGAACATATTATTAAACTGTAATGATACCGAGTAAAATACTATTTTTAAATTACATAATGTAATCATAAGTGTAAATACAATATTGTAAGTTGGAAAATTAGTAATATAAAGAGGAAGGAGTTAGTGCAGTAGAGGTTTTAGATGTAGTGTCTAAGCAGTTAAGTGTGTAGGATTAAGGAGGCTTGCACTGTATTTCACAGGTGCAGGTTTTAGTGCAGTTTTATGGAGTCAAGCTGAGTAATGTTAGAAGGGAGGGCATTCCACAGTTTAGTAATATTAAAGGAATATAGGCATTGTCCAGCTCTTTTGTTGGGTTTACTTACATTTAAAATTTGCTTGTTTGTGGACCGGAGGGTCCTAGCTGGGGTGTATATTTGTAGACTAGATTGGAGTGCTGGGCTGCTATTAGGTTTGAATATTAGTTTATGGGTAAGTGTTAACTGGGAGTAATGGAGATAGTGGTGAAATTCAAGCCAGGACAGGTTAAAATACTATTACACTGGCGTGAGCGGTTAGGCATGTTAGAGGCAAATTTGGCTATCTTATAGTAACAGGATTGCAGCTTATTACTAATAGATGTATGGAGGTTTGAGGGAGGGGAGAAGTAGAGTGCTTCCTAGTTTTATCTTTGTTTGCTTATCTAGGTAAAGTTTATGTCGGTATAGTTTTCTAAGTCTGATGTGTTTTTTTTTTTACTGTATTGAGAAGGTGTTGCTCAAAGAGAGTTTGCTATCAATGGTGATTCCTAGATTCTTTGAACTTTTCACTTGTTCAATTTGTTTTGTGAAAAAATCTTGAAATCTGTGGCTGGTAGTTTTGATGAAAATAGTAACAGTTTAGTTTTGTTGGGGTTCAACATTAGTTGAGCATCGTTTAGCCAGGTTTCTATGGATGTAAATGAATTTTGGGTAATATTTTGGAGGTTAGAGATATTATTGGAGGAAGAGATGATAGTTGAATCTTTAGCATATTGAATAAGTATGCTTTGTTGGGAGGCTTTATTGAGATCATTAATGAATATGTTAAAAAGTAGAGGTCCTAAAATAGAACCTTGTGGTACTCATGTGTTATTGGCCAAATACTCTATTTGTTGGTTTTGCCATTTAACAGATTGCCTATTATTTATGTAGGAGGAGAACCAGGTTAATACTCTTAGGGAGAATCCAAGTTTTTCTAGATCTTGTAATAACTTATGGTGTGATACTGTGTCAAAAGCCTTTGATAGGTCTAATAGAAGTACAGAAGTTACTAGGCCAGCATCAAGAGCTTTATTCACAGTATCAGTGAAGGAGAGTAACGCTGTGGTTGTGCTATGTCCAGGACGGAATCCATGTTGGGTGGGCGCTAGGAGGTTGTTGTTGATGAGGTGCTTTAGTAGTTGGGATTGTACACATTTCTCTAAGATTTTTGATAGTGGGGAGAGTATGGAGATTGGCTGGTAGTTTGAGAGATCGTGGGTATTGCCACCTTTGTGTAGAGGAGCTATAATGGACTTTTTCCATAGTTGGGGGACATATAATTCAGATATTGAGCGATTAATAAGGATGCTTACAGGATAAGCTATAGCTTTGACTGCAAGTTGTAAGTACTCGGGTGGTAAATTGTCAGTGGAGTGTGAGCAGGGTTTTAGTTTGGTTAGCAATCTAAGACTTAGGGATGTGGGTACTGGTTGTAACGAGAAGGAAGGATTGCATGGGTTAAGGTTTAAGGAAAACCCGGTGTATATAGAGGTAAATGTGGGGTCCATCTGTATGTCATTTTGGGAGTTGGGGCAGCTTTTTGTAGAGTAATCCTTTATTAGTTTTTTCAAGGTATCAGTGAAATGGGTGTTAAACATTTGAGTGATCTGGTGAGGGTTTTTGTTGGGTGAGGGAGATGGATTTTGAAGGTTTCCTCGATTAAGAAGGGAGGATACAGATTTCCAGAATTTTTTAGGATCATTCTTTTGGGTGGATAGTTGTGAGGAGAAGTAGGTCTTCTTATCAGTTATGCCATTTTTTTTGGTGTATAACATAGTTGTTTATGTTGTTGTTGTTTGTCTTTCGGCTTTTTCCCGGTAAGGGGTTGCCACAGTGGAACTCCAGTCCGCTAATGATTGGCAGTAGATTTTTACGAAACGCCGAGGTGCCAGCTTGACATAGTTATTTATAGTTTTGTTAATTTGCTTGACTTCTATGTTTTTGCCATTTTTTCCAAGTTCTGTCTCTAGAACGGAGAGTTTGTTTTGTTAACCAAGGGGCTTGGTTAGGCTTTATTCATTGGTACGAAGAGGAACTAAGCTATTTAATGTGCTTAGAAAGAGTTTATTAAAATAATCTATGGCATCATCCAGAGGCAAAGTTTTTATTGGGGTCCAGTTTTAAGCATGTAGGATATTGATGAATAAGTTTTGATCAAAGTGGACAAGGTTCCTGGTAGATTTGTAGGAGTGAGGTTTGGAGATTAGGACTTGGGTTCTATGGGTGAAAGCAGGTAGCTGGTCTCTCAGAGTATTTGGGAGGGTGCCGGTGTCAGAGTAGTAGTGGGAGTGAGATACTAGAATCCAGTCTAATATAGATTCTGCTTGGGTATTTAAAGCACGAGTAGGCTCTGTGACAAGCTGTGTGAAACTATGTAGGTTTATGCTATTGGCAGAAGTTTTGGAGGTTAAGTTTTGCCAATTAATGTTAGTATCTCCTAGAATAATAGTTTCATGGGATACATTTTGGTTAGTCCAACATAGGAAGTCTTCCAAATGGGAGATGTTTTGACCTGGAGGAATGTAAATAACTGCAATACAGAAATGTTTATTAGAGTTTATATGAAGGGATGTAAGTAGGATCTCCATATTACTGAAACTGGGGACAGGTTTGGAATGAGTAGTTATTGCTAAAGATCCTCGAAAAATTAAGGCTACACCCCCACTTTTTTGTGAGGTCTAACTCTGCATAGAATGTTGTACCCTGGGGGAGGATTTCAGTGTCAGATATGTGTTTTTTTAGCCAGGTTTCTGTTACTATTACTATGTCTGGTGAATGGTGACACAACCAGGATTGGAATTCAGTAATTTTGTTACAGAGGATTTGCGCATTAGTTGCTATGAGATGCAAATCTTGGGTATTAGGTGATTGTTTTTGTGCAAGGTTTGAGGGCCAGGGTTGGGGTGGATGTCCCCCCACTGAGTTAAGAGAAGGAGGGGGTGTAGTACTGTTTGTGGTTGGGGTGGTTGTATCAAAAGTATATGTTGATAGTGTTGTGTTAGTTTTAGTTTGGTATTTGTGGGGTAGAGCTGCAGTTTGGTTAGATGTGGGGTAGTGGTTACTAATAGGGATAATAATATGTAGGAGTAGCTATTTAAATTATATTCTATGGGTGTGGCTAATGTTGCAGATGTTGGAAAACTTGTGGTTGATTGGGTGGGGATGATGCTGAGTACGGATAGCTCATATAGTAAAGTAGTAAGGACAAGAGGAATGAATAAGAGCTTAATGTACTATACATATTAAAATGTAGGGATGGAGTTAGCTATTGAGGGTTTATGTGGTGGTGTAAATGTATTTGTGTTAAATGAAGGGATATGTCAAGAGGTAGGAGTAGCTAAAGATATCAAGTATGTTATTGGTTAAGAAAGTGAGGGGTGGAGGTACAGGAAGTATAAATGTAATAAAAGTGGGGGTGGGTGAGAATGGGTGTAGGGTAGGGGAGTGGACTGAGCTGCAGAATCTTCTATATTCACACTGTCACCACATCAACCTTAAATGTGGAACACTACATAAACACAAACTTCTATTTGAAGTGTTGCAACTTTTTAAATCTTATTTTTGGACTAAGCAGTGTTCTGACCAGGAGCTGTGACCCATTATCCCTATGGCCTATAATTCTAGCTTGTTTCCAGAACTAGTGCCATCAACCTCAGTGTAGAATAGAAAACACAAGCGGCAACCACAGATTGCATGGGTCAGGCAATGTGTCATCATCTATGGTGACCACTGGGATTTTTCATATGTTAGTTCTCAACCTTCCCTGTTTTGGCTAACAAGTGTGATGCAATGGCTGCCACACTGAAGCCAGTACTGATTAAAGCTTCATCATGTACACATCTGGAATGCAAACTCTGCTTGGATGAGCTCAGCTTTTTGACTGCCCATACACATGCAGGAAATGTCTGTTTTCCTTTGCTCAGTGATGAACCCCTGTAGAAGGACTTAGTTGACCTCCTCCTCTTGGGACAGATGAACTGGTATCTGCCACTCACTCTCATTCATCCACAGCCACGCTCTCCAGTGTCTAGAACATTATTCTACCCTGGGACATCTTGGCCACCATCAGGGCTTTACCTCTGTGGGGAACTGAGCTAGCTAGCTGCAACATTACAATTTCCTGTGCTTGCTCAAATCATGTGTCCAGCTATGTGTTTGCATAAGCAATCTGCAGGCTACTGTGCTATTATTATATAAAATAAGAAGGCAGTCAATATTCCCACACACAAAAAACTGCATTTGTTACTTACTTCTGCAGAGTATCTAACCCAATCTAACCTGCAGCATGTGACGATGTGAGATATTGCCATCTGTGCCAGGGAGAGTAAGGCAGTGCATGTGTAACATATACCAGCGAAGCTAGCTGGAGTTTTGTAAATAATTTTGGTTATTTGACTGTCACTCTGACTTGTACAGATGTTTGTGTTAAAAATATATCAACAGTGTTATTATAATTTATTAAATGTTTCTGTTTAAACAAAGAATTCATGGAGGGAAGAGCAGAAGTTTTTGATAATTATTCTATAGTTTTCAGATACTGAAACAGATCTTTTCACAGCTTTGAGTGTGTATTGTACCAGAGTCAAGTGATCAAATATGATGTCCTTCCACAACAAGCAGTGAGAGGATGAGACTCTCACAGGAGTTTCTTTTCTTTTCTTTGGAACCTGATATAAAGATCTATGACAGTTAGTTGAACTGAGTTCAGTTAGTTAAAAGCTCATCACCTTGCCCTGTGGAAGTAAGAAACTCAACATCTAATCTTGCCTTGCTGTATTAATTAAGCTAAGGGAACAGTTATTCTTTAGACAGTCAGGAAGTACATTGAAATTAGTTAAGTAGTGTTTTTCTGCATCTGATTGAATCTGTCCAACTGTCTTATTTTTATTACTCCTGTGATTGGAACTCTGGTGTTTATTGTACTTAGCTATTTAGTATCTCATATTTTCTACTTTATTATTTATTATTAAACATTTTTATATCTTTCATTGTGGCCGGTCTTTTAGATAATACTTTTAATGTCTTGAGAGTACTTGTACTTATATTACTGATGCCTTGGCCACTCCAAAAACCCTGGCTGCTTTGGTTGCACTTTACCATTTATATTAGTATTGATTTTACTTGGTATAATTGGATACCCTTGTAAGAGTTGTAAAGTGGTTGACTGGTGGCAGTGAAGTTACCTTATAGTCTGGTCAATGGGTACAGAAAGTAAATCTGTACCAACCTTTCCCAGGAGAGTGTGTGTGTGTGTGTGTGTGTGTGTGTGTGTGTGTGTGTGTGTGTGTGTGTGTGTGTCTGTGTGAATGTGTGTAAATCAAATACCCAGGTGTGGGTGTGTCAGCTACGAGTAACTGGGACACAGTGCTCCAAAGTGAATCTTGTTTGGGATCTAGAGAGAGACAGATAGTCCAGTACCAGGTCTGGAGTGTGTTCCCTGTGTGGTCTTGGGAAAATTGTGCTTGATGCAAAGAACTGCATCTTAAAATACTGTGTAAATACATTCCTGTTTTTAGTGACCATCTGTCACTCATGATGGTAGTGGGGATTGAGGATCCTTCATTACTGGCCCGGGGTAAAGAGAGGCCATCACGCAGCATACTTGGGACTGTCAATCAAAGACCTTGTGGTCACCTAGCCATGCACTGCTGGCTGTCCTTATAAGCAGTGCCAAGTTCCTGAAATGAATAAAGCCATACAGTAATATAAATAAAGAGATGATGTTAAATTGTATGTACTTATAATTCTCAAGCTTTCCACTTCACCCAAACTATCCATGTTATAAACCACATACATACACAAATGCACACATGCAAACTTAAAAATAAATTATAGGAAAGGTGTTCTCCAACCCACCGTGTGGTGAGTCTATGGTACTTATTTCTTTGTATTAGCTCCCTCAGATCAGGACAGCAATTGGATGTAAAATCCAACTACGTTCTGCCACTAAACAAAAGGAAAATGGCTCCCACATCCTTGTCTTTCTTAATCTGTACAAAACAAAACACTGCCATCACCACCTCATTTTTTTAACAAATTTTTGGACTTGCCAGTCTCCACCTCCTCCCAATTTAGTTTAAAAGTGTGTAGGTTATCCTTTTTCTTTCTTTCAAAGACAGCTGCAAAATGAAGTAAGTGTAATTTGCACTTTTACATTTTTTTTTTGTTCAAAGACACACAATGCCAATTTCATCTAATGGTCACATTTCACTTATTTATGAATGTTCTTATTCAGTGATCTCAAAATGTATTTTGAAAAAGTCTCTTGATGTCCTCATATCAAGTACTGATGATTTTTTCAAAATGATCACTCTGGATACAATCACACAATGTCAGTACCTCAGTTCAAAAAATGGGAGTGCTACGATGAACATGACCATGGATTCACTTGAACATATTGATTTATTACTGGCATTTTTCTGCATTTTCACATTTTTTTTAAAAATGCCTAATTAATTCATTGCTATTATTTTTTTCTATATTTGAATATAAAAGTTACAATGACATATCAACCCCCTCCCAAAAAGCTGATGTTTGCTGCTTTGATCATGTTGAGAAGGAGAACTTGGGCTTGACCAAAATGCGAAATCCTGAATAACATCTCTGATAGTAGGATTGATTTGATCACTGAAAACAATGGAAGAATATCTTTAGTGCTCCTTTATAGGCAGTCATACGTTGCATTCCTCTCTCTAATATTAGCACTCTGTAGCATCAAGAATATTTATATTCCCCATGCTCTCACAATGAGTGTGAGCATACAGGACAAGTTCTCATCTATACATTGTGTGCCGCTATGAACATTATAGAAAAGGTAAACTAAGAAAGCAGAACAGACCACACCAAGTATGAAAACAACCACATAATAAACAATCTGAATAATAGTATTACCACTGAACACACTCTTTAATTAAAAAAAAAATCAGATTAAGCACATTCATCTTACAATACAGACTTCATCACAGTCAAGTTAATTAACGACACCTCACTTTTAAAAGGCCCTCATTAATAATAAGGTTAACAGTGGGATAACAGAAAAGGTACTAAAAATTAACATTTTTAAACCTCACTGTAAATGCCAATTTAAATTGTATTAATATGCAATGACTATATTTTACAGACTGCAGATGTTCTCTAGTATACCTTCCCTTCAGTTATTGTATGTGCATACTGTATTTTTAAGCTTTACATTGTTCTCTGTTGTATAAAATTACCTGTTTTGTAAATGGAACTTTTCTTCTTGGGCCTCAACGTAAAAGATACTACCACAGCTAAAACAGATCACCCCAGTCAACAAAAGCAGTAAATGAATAAATAAATAAGTTGAAATAGGTTTCTTTAGAAATTCAGTTTAAGGAATCTGCTTTGAAACAATTTCAGACTTCCTTCTTGTGATATTGCAAATATAGTAAGATAACTTCCATAATATGCCATGTATTTCACTAAACAACTCACCAGTAGTTTTTAAAGGCTATTAATTAATGCTATATGTCCATAAAATTTACACTAGAATCACATTGTCAGACCATCCTAAGTAAAGCCAGACAATCAACACTGATAAATGTTGATTCTATTTTAGGATAGCACTGATATTCCCATATCAAAATAAAATCTTTTTACTCCTTCCTTGATTCATATATCCATTCACCTTCTCAATTTTTTTTAATGAATGGCCTAAACCCCCAGTGGTGATGCAATCTTGCATCAACACAAAGACTGCCTATGCCATGTTTTCTGAGCATGCATTGTCCACTTCATGTGCTGATAAGAGCTAGTATCTCTGGCTTAGTCATTCATTCGCATGACCTCCCAGCACTGACTCACAAACTATAAAAGCCACTAAATAAACTTGGGTTGCCTGGGCTGTGAAATAGGGTTCCTCTTGAATTGTTGACAGTTTAGGTTATCGAATGCTTAATCATCGACACCTAAGTGTCGATCGCTTACAACAGTGAATAGCCACATCATTGAATTCTTTCCTTGGGAAAGAATTTGCGTGGCCATTATCGGGGATTTTCCCTTTCCCCAATACAGAATGATCTCAGAGTTGGTATATTTAGTTGGGGGTGGGGGGCGCATCATGTTTGGGTGTGCTTCTTTATTTTGTTTACGGACAGCCAACCAAATATTTTCCCGAGGAAAGAATTTGATGATGTGGCCGTTCACTATTGTTAGCTTTTGATGCTTAGGTGTCGATGTTTTAGGATTCGACAACCTAAGCTGTCGATATTATGATATAGATGTGTGAAATACATGTTTTTCCATGTTTTGACCTCATTTCACATTGCAGTCAAAGCTGAAGTAAAGAATCCATATGTTCTGAGCTTATATACACAATATAAGCCCCTACTTGGAATAGCATTAGATAAGGAACATAAAATTATGCTAGAGGTTAAAACTCAGCATGAGAAAGCATGTGTATTAGAGTATAACCATATGACAGGAAAAGTAAAACAGGCTTTTTGAAATAATTGGAATATATTCAGAATTAATCCAGATATATATTAAAAACTAGGTGTAGGACCACAGTTTATTAATAAAACAGGTGGTAATTTAAAAAAAATATTGGAGACTAAGATAGATTTGGTGGAAGATTCTGGCAATGGTATTTGACCCTGTGGAGCTTGCAGTCAATGTGGATTCATTAACAAACAAAGCAATATTACCCTGGAGAATAAATTTGGAAGTAAGGTAGTATTTAGGAAGGATAATTGTACAACCAGTAAGGTTGTTTATTTGGCCCTATGTGTGACATGTGGAAGTTTCTATGTGGGAAAAAATGAGCTTCCACTTAGAACTAGGATTTATGAACATTTTAACAATATGAAAAATAAAAAACAGAATAATGCTTTATATACTCATTCCCAGATGTGCAGGGTATTCATTAATTTTTTTTTTGGTATATTGTAGGGGGATAATCTTGACCCGGGGGGGGGGGAGTAACTGAATAAATAAACTTAGAAAGAAAGAAAGAAAGAGACAGAGTGGCAATTTAAGTTAGCTGCAATGCTCCCCCCGGGATTAAATGATACCATCCACATTACACCTATGCTTTATGAGCGAGCCAATAAATTACAGGTAATGTGGTAATATAAGCATCTGCATAGAAAGGTTTTGTAAATAATGTATTGCAAAATTCTCTCATGTTTCTCTTTGGTATATAAGCTCAGAACATATTTTGATGTATACATGTATAAAAATTTTTGACGTATTTGAGAGTATATGAATTTTTTTATTTTTTTATATATTCAGTGAGAATTTTCTTTGTTTAAGTTGCAATGTAGTAGTAGTCCCTATTGTTATTGTTTATTCACTGTGATGAATTGGCTGACTTGTGATTGGTTGGTGAATATCCTACCATGACGAGAGGTGGGGTGTTTAAATAGTGTTAGTGTGTAGTGTAATTGTATTCTGATGAAGTCCCTGTTTAGAGGGAAGAAAGCGCTAAATATTTTATGTTTTTAAATAAGGTCGGGATATTTATAAGTTCTCGGACCATGCATTTTATGTTTTCTTTATTAGGTTTCTTTGCATGTTTTTTAATTGTTTTTTCCTTAATTAACAGTGTATTCATTAAACGAGATTTGATTACTCATAGTGGACCCCTTTTAAGAAAAGCCCAGCAACCCTATACGACAGGAAAGTCTAATACCTAGAAAGAAACCAATATGGATAATAGGAGAAAATGCAAGTTCTACCTAGGCATCATCCAAAGATATTAATCAAACTGCAGACACTAGAATTAATAAATAAATGCAAAAATAAACAAATAAACAAACACTGTTCCACCTATCACTTAAAAAAAATCAAAACAGCATTTGCAACAGACATTTTTGTTAAATTAATTTTAATAACATCAAGACTTAATAACATGGCAAAATGAATTAAAATGTGATAAAGAACCACTTTAAGACAGTTTATGAAGCTTAAACTGGGTTAAATGTTCATAGTTTTATTTAAAATTTTTACGCCCTTTATCACAAGACTCTTTGAAATATTTATTAGGCATCAACATTGCAGAAGAGATTTGGGATGTTGGTATTTAAATTACCACATATCTTGAAGCATTTTATTATTTTTAACTTTCAGATGAAATTATACAACTGCAGTAGGTGACAATGCTTTGCAGCAGAGATATGTTACTAATTTACGATATTTCTCACTGTTAAAGTTAGACGTATTTGTCAGATTTGAATCTAGCTTAGTATTCAAGCAGCAGAATCCCTGCATATTCAGAAAATGGCAGTCTTTTAGAACAAAGTCTTTTTAAATTGATGCAGTCTTGCTGAAATCCTCATTACAATGGGGAGGGGAATGTTGTTCGAGACTAAATGACAGTTAGTGGGACTGAAAAATACTTATCCTTTAAAGAGAAACTGAATTAGACATATGCATTACTTGTGCTGCTCTTCCAGAATTCTCCATAAAAAGTTATGATTAAAACATTCCACTTGACCAGTATTACAGAGAAGCATCTGCCTTGCAGTCCAGAGAATATGTCCTGAAGCATCAGGCCACCCACACAAAAGCACACGCGTACATCCATGTATCCCAGGGGAGGAATTCACTCTATTAGCTGCCTCTGAGAAAAAGTTGAACTGTTCAGTGACAACAGGACAGTGCATGAGCTCTGGTTGCAACTTAATTAAAAGGTTTTATAGAATGATCTGCTGTGCCACTTACTGGTGTACACTTCAATTGAGAATATAATCAACACCTTTTTAATTAGCATTTTTTTACATTAAGACATTATCTGTAAAAGCAACATGGTTAGAGTGAAGCAGACAGTGCTTAATTATGACTTAGGCTCCAAAGCTAAATACCACATGCAGTGTTTTAGCAGCATTACTAATTCTCAGGGCCTTGTTTTCATACATTGTTAACACCTTGCTCAAGAAGAGGGAAGTGGTGCATCAGAGCTGTTTGTGCCTCTGGGTTACTGTACCGCTGATATTATAGTATTAAGTGTGAGATTAGGGCTGTACAAGTCTTCATGCTTCTGCCCCTTATTAATAGAACTGGAATCCAAATTCAGGCTCTTTAATGTTACTTAAAACAAGACTCTTGACAAAGAGTGAGCCAGATTATTATTAAAAATTTCAAGAAAGATACTGTGCTGTAAAATACTTGCCCTATATGCCATCTTTCATGGAGACACTACTCATAAATCTTTCTACAATTGCATTTGTGATCCAAAAATGAGTAATACTTTAAACAAATATGTGATAAGAGATGAACAGGATAAGCTGAGGATACTGAATGCTTTGTACTACATAAAAATGTAAAAAAATTATATGGTTATGGACTAATCTAAAAGTTTAGGTAATGCACATTAAATAAGCTACATGAGTCACTCCTGACAAAGTAGAAATAGTGGGAAACTATGTTTAAATGCTCATTTCTGAGTGACATAGAGTGCTTAGCATCTGAATTTCAGGCTTTTCACTAAAAGCTTAAAAAGTGAAGTTAATCACATGTGAAAGCAGAATACATCATCAAAGAAATGTAAACAGTAAGAAAAGTATTGCATATTAACAACGACAACAACAAAAAGAATACATATAATTTTCACAGCTTACATTGTAAGACCATGGACTTGGCATGACAAAAATACCAATGATCTGTAGCCAGTATTTTGGGAGAGCACACTTTTCATTCCACTGTGACTACTACAGTTGAAGTTCAATCCATGTGGAAGAGGCACAGAAGCAATCACTGACCCTTTATTTAAATGGCTGAACTATCACTTCTGCATTCCTGTTTATCACAAAATGTTTTACAATAAACTCTGTAGCATACAGCTGGTTTTCTGCTGAACAAAATAATTCCAAGTCAGCAACAGTGAAAACAAGTTGTGATATAAGACAGACTATGCTGTACACGTATAGATAAACTTTTAAACTTTTCCAAGTAAACTCCATTCAGTTTATCAGTGCACCATTATGTAGTATGTTTTTACCACAGTAGCAATCTTCCTTTAAAATGTTTTGTTTACCATAAAAAATCATGAAACTTGAGTGACTAACATGCCAGAGATACAGAAATGTTAGTGAACAATATTATCAGTGTGATGAAATCAGCCACAGAAAACAAAATTATTATTATTGTCATCATCATCATCACAAATAAACAAGTGGGCTATTGGGTAACAGTGATAGTGCACTACATCATTGTCTGTCACTGTGTAAATATATCTCTATCTGACAGGCTAAAATACTTGGATTTACCTCTAATAGGGTCATGGGTAAGTACTAGGCTAGCTGCCCTTCTGGGCCATTTTAAGCCTAACCAGTTTTCCTTTTTGCGCTCAAAATAACCTACCCCATTTGTTGTTAGATTGGCCTTACCCATCCCATGGTCGATAACTATATATTGCCCCTACTGAGAATAACTGGAATCATACCATAGATAACTTGATGGGCCCCATGAATGGGATAAAGCATATAGGAGCTTCCACTATCCATTAGTAATACAGGGGGGGGGGGCAGTCCTGGGGTAAATTTCTATTACTCATTTATAGATCCGAGTTGTGCTTGAATATGCACAGGGATGAGCTTTGTTTTATGGGGATGAGGAGTCTTGCTCTGAGAACCACAAGGGTAACATTAGTAAGCTATATTATATGCCTTGTAGTATATCGATGATGAAATTAAGAATGAGCACTTGTAATTTTGCCAGTTTTATACCTGATGAAGCCTTTTACAGGTCTCAATTGTATCTTTTTTATAATCTAAACCTACCTGCAACCACTCTGGTTAGCTCTTGTCAAAATAACACCGATATTGAACATATGCCGTGCCATGACAGTTTTTACACTTACCAAGAATAAAAGTGCCACAAGCAACTGAAGAGTAACCAATAGTAATATATTGTCTGGTCACAAGGTTACTGCTTACTAATCATCCTGAGCAAGAATAACAAACTGCCTGCTGGGCAAGACACAATCACAATGAGAAGTCATCTCAGTAATGCAATTGTCATTAACACTAACCACTGATACATTAGTAGGAACATTACTGATACCCCCAAACAAATCTCAAGTAAAAGTAAAATGCAATGAGTGTAAGACTAGGGTTACCACCTGTCCCACTTTGAAAGGGACAGTCCCTCTTTGGTCAGTTGTGTCTTGCAAAAAAATTGTAAAAATGCAAATGTCCTGAGATTTTAGGACAAAATTAGTGTCTATATTTTATCTAATAGTTGCACAAAACAGTTATTCTGCATCAGAAACACCCAAATGTTATAAGAAACAGAATAAGCAACTAAAATACTACAAGAATAAGCTTCTATTTAGGCAAAGAAGAGAAGTTCTGTCTTGTGTACTGGCCGTAGGTATGTTTCAGCCTGAAAAATCTGCCGTTTGTACCAAAAATGTCCCACTTTGGGCATTTGAAAAGGTGGTAACCCTATGTAACACTCACAAAATAATCTACCAGTGGAACACAATGAGAGAATGCTTTTTTTTTGAAAATGGCTCATAATGCTAATTTTATAAAGCTGCATACAAGATCACAGATTATGAACTGAAGAATATAGTTAAAATAATTTCACTATCTGAATCCTAGGAAGGATAAAGGCATTGGTTTATTACTTCATATTCTCTTACTGTGCATCCCTGTGATATCATTAAACCCTGAATGCAAAAAAACCCAAAAAACAACTGTTAGTAACACAGCTTGCTTCTTTCTTTGTTTTTTTACAGAGAAAATTAAAAACACCTTTATTCAGCATTTGTGAAGTGCCACTATTAGGTAAAGTATCTTGCAGAAATTGTTTAGAAGTACTGTTACACATGCATTGATAAAATATATTTAACTTAAAAACTTTTCTATAAGATACTCAGTGATCTAATTGCATTGCTCTAATACTTCAGACAGAAGAATAAAAAGTCAAAAACATACAAGAACACCAGTACATGCCCAATCTAAAAATATCTGCACCTGCACTTAAGGCAGACTTCTTCAGACCACTTTGTGAGAATATCATACAATATCTTGTACATCATAGCTTAGATAACAAGGAAACTGGCATTCTAGAAGAATAAAAGAGGCAGTATGAATAAACAGAACTGAGATTGATGCCCCAGCCTGGAATTTTCTTGGTAGCCATTTTTTCCCATTGGTTAGTTCTATAAGTCCTACTTTCCCTATCTTATAACCTGTGTAGGTTAAGAATGGCGCTTTATGTCAGCTCTGTTTCTTTCTATTGTGTTTTTATTTTTATGGAATGTTGTCTTTTGGTATGGAAATTATCTTATGTAAGTACACAATATCGTATCATCTTCTGACAAAATAGCCTGAAGAACCCTGGCTATAGGATTAGATGAAAGCACTAACCTTTCTATTGAAATAAAACAAAGTAAGTGTGCTCAAATACTAGTGCACTCATGTACTATTTGATTAATTTGGTGTAAGATATGTTTGTAGACTATGTCTGTAATGTCAGTGTTTTGTTAAATTTTCAAGAAAGTTTTTGTTTTTCCTAACAAAGCTACTGTATGCTTTTTTCCACAAAAATAATATATCTGTACTTCACTTAACCATCAAAAGAAAAGTTTTTTTTTTTTTTTTGTGTTAGCAGCATAGATGTAGATGCCTCCTCTTAATTTGTTGAGATTAGCACTTAAAGTGTTACTGTTGTGGGAATAATACTGATTGATTTGAATAATCAACTTCCTCTAGAATGGCATGCAGGCTCTAAATGGTGGCATACTGCTTTCATCAAATGAGAAGTCAGCTGAGCATTTCTAAATTGCTTCATGTATGATCTCATGTTTAGGAGGTTTCCACCCTTTCTATTTCTGAAGCCATGTTTTGTCTTTTAGTAGCCCAAGTCCTATGACTCAGCATTGCCACAGTTCGGCATACTTTTGTAGAAGAAATCACTCCTTCTTTTCATTTATAAATTTTCACTTTACTAATCTGTACATCCACCCTCTTATTCTTCTCATCTGGTTAACCAAAAGCATCTTCAAAATACTGCATTCCTAGAATGAATTCTCACTGAATGGCTTTAAAATGGACATAACTGTTTGCAGAAATAGCAAAGTCATAGTAACAAATGGTATGGCTGATAAACCAGCCATCCACTAACATCTTCAGCACTGCAGGAATGGGGTACATAACTCATCGTTCAAATAAAATGGTGGTCAGTGTATGACAACTATATACAAATCAGGCTTCCTAGTGGTATTTTCCTCATAACGACTCATGCATAACTCAGATTTCTATGAGGACATGCTAAGGGGCCAAGACATCAGACTCTAGCTGACAAAATGCTTCAACTTTCTAAATGTTTACAAGCATTTCTAAAGTACAGTTATGTATATAAATTACAAAGAGGACATTTCTAAAGTACAGTTATGTATATAAATTACAATGAGGACATTTCTAAAGTACAGTTATATATATAAATTACAATGAGGACATTAGTGCTGCAGGATTAAGATTTGAAAACTTCTAGCCATGCAGAAGCCTAAATAACAGAGACTTTTAATATCCCCCAGCTGGTGGTTGCCACTGCTGGCCAATGCCAGGATGTAAGTGGGATAACCTGTCATCAGATGGTACCATCTTCAGCTCTTTCTTGTCTGAGGCACCAAAGTGTAATCACAAGTGGAGCATGACCTGCACAATTAATCCTACTGACAACAAAGGACACTTTGCTGGTGAAAAAGGTGATAGATAGGGTACTCATCCAACCCCAGGGGCAATGTATGGACGGGTGGGAGGAAAAGGGTGCCGTGGCATTGATTATTAAAACATAATCAATTAAGGTAGGATACTATGCACATTATAATCAGTGTTACAGTATTACGTTTTGGTAGGGCTCCCAAATCTGTGTTACTGAGGTGGTTGGAAAGCAAACTGTGCCAGGGACACCAGGCTTGGCAGGTTGGTAAAGGCATATGAAGCTTTGGCTCTGTATATAGCTCCCTAGGGGATTGTTCTTGGTGAAGATGTGTACAGAAGTCCAAGTAGCTGCTTTCAGGGTGGCCTGGTTTGGTGTTCCTTTCAGGAATGCTATAGTGGTTGCCTTTTCCCTTGTGAAATGACCCCTGATTCTGTTAAGTGTTTGCTTACTATGATGAGAGGAGCAACATGTAATATAGCTGGCTATCCATTTTAAGATTGTCTAATTCTTCATTGGTTTCAACTGCTTACCTTTTGTAAGTACTACCAAAATATGATTAGCTCTACTTGGAAATCTAGTCCGGTGTGGTTATCATCATCATCATTATCACCTTTTTTTCCATTTTCTACATGGGGTCAGGATGTTGCAGCAAATGTCAATAGCTCTCTTGATTCAGTGCCACTCTCCTTGACTGTTGTAGGCCTTCTCTCATACAATCCATCCACCTTTTTGCCATCTTTTCCTCTTGAATTCTTCCTGTCTGTCCAAGTCTACCTCACATGACTGTTTTCTGCTTTCCTGCACATGGGCCAGAAAAAAAAACATATTCTGTTCTTTTTGCCTTTGTAACTGATCTGCATCTGATCTGCCTTTACTGGCCAGATTTCTGTATCATACAGTAGTACTGGTCACATTACTGCTGTTTACAACTTACGTTTCAGCTTCCTTGGCATTTTTCTGTGATACAGCACCTCTGCCACTCTGTATGTTTCAGCTTCCTTGGCATTCTTCTTTCATACAGTACCTCTGACACTAGGTACGTTTCAGCTTCCTTGGCATTCTCTGACACTAGGTACATTCCAGCTTCCTTGGCATTCTTCTATCATACAGTACCTCTGACACCCTGTATGTTTCAGCTTCCTCAGCATTCTTCTGTCATGCAGTACCTCTGACACTGTACATTTCAGCTTCCTTGGCATCCTTCTGTCATACAGTACCTCTGACACTCTGTACGTTTCAGCTTCCTTGGCATTCTCCTGTCATACAGTATCCCTGATACTCTGTGCCAGTTAGCTGCAGCTCCTCTGATTCTAACTTTGGCCTCTTCATTCAGACTTCCCTCAAGCACATCTCCTGGAAGCTTGAAGATGTTAACCTGTTTCACTATTTTCCCTTCCATCTCAATGTTCAGCTTTTTCTGATGTCCTCCATTTGCTGCCATGAACTCTGTCATATCTGTAATTCCTTTTTATCTCTTGTACCTTCAGTTTTGCATTCCATTCCTTTATCATTTACTGATGATCCTGTTCAGAGTCTGCTTGTAATGCCACAATGTCTGCATATAGCAGTATTGTTCATCTGTCCCCTGCAATCTGTTTGCTAATATAATCCATCCTTAGTATAAACAGATGTGGGTTCACATCTGCACCTTGATGCACACCCACTCCCACTAGGAATTCCTGTGAATCTGAACACTGTTCACACTTGTGTCAGTGGGTTGTTGTACATAGCCAGCACTAATTTTACCAATGTTTCTGGGACTTTGAAGCATTGCGGGAATGCCTAAATCAACTTTCTTGGAATCTTGTCATATACTTTTTTAGTCTAGGAATTCCAGTTGCATTCTTTCCTCCTCTCTAGCATCTTCTCCACTATCTGTCTCATTGCACCTACTAGGTTGGTCGTGCTGCATCCTGATTTGAATCCAAACTGCTCATATCCCAACTTGTTTTCTTCTGCTCTGTGCATTTATCAGTCACACTCTCCAGCAGTTTCATGTAGTGGGACAGGGGTTGGATACCTCTGTACTGCCCACATTTCAGAATGTCCCCTTTCTTCTTGTATACTGGCACTAGGATATTTATTCTCCAGTTATCTAGGATGCATGTCTCCATACTGCTATGAGTACCCTCAGGAGCCATTTCTCCCCTAACTCACCTCCCATCTTTATCTGATCTGGCTGCTTTCTCCACTTCATTTTCCTTAGTGCTGTTCTTCTTCTAAGTTGGTCTCTTACTCAGCCTGCTCAAGAAATGCCTTCACTTTTCTTTTATAGGGTAAAGGCCAATCTTTTTCTGTCCTCTAAATTTCTTGTTGTCATTTTCCCATCTCTTCTTCCCATAAGGTATACTAAATACCTAGCTGTCATCATTCCCAGTGTATTTTTCTTAACATTTGCTGTTAGGCCTGCCTGCCTGCCTAATGGATTCTAACACACTCTGTACTTTTAGTAAACACAGCATCCAGTCTTCTGAATGGATAACCATACAGTATCAGATCAATATCTTATCCATTTCTCTCTGAAAGGTATCACATAGTTCAAATGGTAGCAATGTGTAGTAAATAGACATTCAAGATTAACAAAGGCTATATTTCTTTAGCAGAGGGAGAAAATTGCAAGTGTTAATACCTCTTTGTTATCTCTATTTTTGTCAAGTATCTGGTCATTCTGTGTTCTCTGTCAACTTATCAGTTCTTGGCATATGGTAGGTATCAAACTTTAAAATGCTATTGTCTCCTAAACTCATTACAGAATCTGATATTTCCATCAGATTTTATCACACTCAGAAAAATCAGGACTTCAGTTTATCTCATGTCACGCCCACAATAAATCATACAAACCTTTTTGGCTTATAAACAATATGTAACATGGATTTAGCCAGAAAACAGCACCTCCACTACATTACTATCATTTACAGTTGTTGTCAATAAAGCTCTTACATCAAATAAACATGTTTCTGCAGTATTTCTAGATCTATCAAAAACCTTTGACATGGTCTCTCTCACTAAACTTCTCAATCAACTTTGTACCCTGGGTCTAGAATCTCCATGTATTCAGTGGGCCTCTGACTACCTTGCCAACAGGCAACAAGGTGTAAAATGGCAAGGATCCATCTCTGCACACCATGCCACTTCCACAGGATTCCCACAAGGTTCCATCCTTGACCTTCTACTGTTCAATACTTTTATCAATAATCTATGTTCATCTTCTTGTGAGGGTTTTTTGATTCAATATGCAGATGACGCTACCATCATCTCGTCTTCAAACTCCTTAACTCACTTCCAAGAAATCACTCAACAAGCTGTCATGCCACTGAAACCTGGCTTACAAGAACACAACTCCTACTTAACCCCCGCAAAAAAACAAACTCCTTCTCTTTACCTGAAAGACTCCCCCAACAAAGCATCTTTCAGTCATTTTTGCAAATGGCACTGAAATTGAATTAGTTCACTATACCAAACTATTAGGAGTCATAGTAGATGATAATTGTAAATATGACCTCTACATCTCAAGCAATATCAAGAAAACCCATCAAAAACTAGGCATGCTATATGGAAACAAATGTTTTCCAAGCACACCCACAAAGACTACTCTAGCCAAAACCCACTCTAACAAATTTACAATCTTCCATAAAAACAAACAAGAAAGCTGCTACAACAAAATTGCCACGTTTACTACTAATTTCCCTCTAGCTTCTCATCTAAGCTACGTGAAGACACCCTACCCTGCAGTCTTCTTATAATCTCCTGCTCTCCGTCCTTCCCCCTTCTATAATATGAACACCATCTCTCATACTAAGACATCACTCAATTTGCCCTCACTGTCTCTAATCATGTCATTTCCAGTATTGCTGTTGAATATCTTATTAGAATTGTCTCAGATCTTATTTATCACATACTAATCTATGTAACAAATAATATGACTAAATAGTTTTTCCTCATATATTTTCCCTCCATTGTTCTATGTTTTTCTCATTATAACATGTTTACTCTAGTGTTTTGAAGTGTGATATGATACTTTGTGATTTAAAATATCTGTAATTAATTTTTGAAAGATTGAAATTGTAGAACTTTTCTCCAGGGACCTCTGCTGAAGATGTACACTTTCTGACCCAGTCAAACTCTCCTGGAAAACAAATGTCAAATAAATAAATGAATAAATAAATAAATACTGAACATTAATAAATAAACTGATTAGTTGCTTGACTAAAGTATTGTGAGAATTTTACAAGCACAACACACTTTAAAAAGCACATTCCACATATTTGCATATGCCAGATGTAAATTTTACACACACACACACACACACACACACACACACACACACACACACACACACACACACACACACACACACACACACACACACACACACACACACACACACACACACACACACACGTATAGATATATGTATATATGTCTATATATATATGTATGTCTTAATACACACACACACACACACACACACACACACATATATATATATATATATATATATATATATATATATATATATGGAACCCTATCTTGAACAAGTTTTCAGAAACTAGAAATTCATATAGGCAACAAGGTATGATCGATTTTCTGAAAGCATGAAGCTTTTGAATGGAGATCGCAGTACAGTGAGGATTGGGAAATTTGCCATTTTCCTCAATATAGAGCAATCTCTGAGTTGGCATATATAATTAGCAGGTGGTATGAGGTGTGCAGGTGGACTTATCCCCCTGCAAAACCATAAAAAAGATAGATTTGTGCTTGTTTTACTCTACTGTCTGTTGATCATCAGCCCCCTCCTGGACAATTGCCTCATTCATTTGTTATTACCTGTGTGAGGGTTAGTAGAGATGAGCCATCATTCAGACAACCACAATGGGTGGGTACAGCTTTTTTTCTTCTTTAAGCCCTCTTCCTGCATGCATCCAATGAAGTTACAGGTAGGGGGATCTGCAGTGGTGTGACTGTGGTGGCCCTCCCCTCACTTCTGCATAGGGGCATTCCCTACAAGCAGCCCTGCCCCATGTCCTGAAGGACTTAGTAGTGGCATCACTGGTCTTGACTGTGGAAATCACACTGTTTTGCATGTCCTTGAGTATACACAATCACTCCCCACCCCAGGAGAGGTGAGTGCACCCCCCCCCATTTCTGGCTGGCTCTTCCAGTGTTATGGCCATCAAAGGAACCTGTAGTTACCAGGGTCATAGGTATGGTACCCCCTTTCTGTGTCAAAAATCAAAGTGGGGTGAAGAGTTGTTACTGGGTTTGACAAAAAAATAGTCAACATAAACAGAGTGCTGTAAAAGAAAAAAAATTCACATAGTAGTCCTTCTTAAGGCATTTCAAAAGGTATTGAAAATCAATTCAATTTATTTGCATTTGGTAAAAGGACAGAAGTTGAAGATATTTGGGGTTTTACAGAAACCTGACTCACTTATTAACTCCTATCTACCATACACTTCCTCCCCTCTCTCTCTCCACTGTAAGCATCCCTCCAGGCCCACCATCATTAATTCTACTACTCAGGCACAGTATAAAGTGAGATACGCCAACTATTGTAATTCCAAAATTGTACTTTGATCCATTTTGTTAATCTAATAATACCCACGAGGTATCCTATTGATATTGTAACCTATTTTGTAATTTGTTGTTGTATCTAATTAATAATGCTATGTTGTTGTTGTGTCTTTCGGCTTTTCCCGGTTAGGGGTTGCCACAGCGGAACTCCGGTCCGCTAATGATTGGCAGTAGATTTTTATGTGCGAAGTTGCCGGCCCTGATGCACAACCTTCAACGAAGGTATGCCCATTCATGCATGTCTCCACACAGAAGACGCTCTAGCTGAGAATCGAACAGGACAACATTTTTCTGTGAGGCGACAACTCTACCGCAGTTCAATTTATAATGCTATGTATCCATGTAAATTTGCTTTGTTTTACTTTCTATCCATGTAATTAAGGTTTGCTTTATTTATATCTATGGAACTTTGCTTTACTCTACTTTCTATGTAATTTTGTCTATGGAGCTTTTCTCACCGGGGCACCACTGAAAATGGGTTCATGCCCAGCCGGACTTACCCGGTAAACAAATGTCAAATAAAAAATAAATAAAAATTAAAGCATGTAGCAGAGAACTGGCAAATTACTTTTTTTTTTTTTTTTTTGCAAATAAGTATATCAAAGTAGTGCTTCTGCCACAAGATAACCCAGACAGAATGTACAGTTTGCATGGTTGGCTGAACTGTTTTATTATGAAAAGTAAAGGACATAAGAACTTAGATAATAGCATGTCAAACTTATTAGATGCAATAAGAGAAAGCAGTTTCTAATGCAAATATGACCATAAAATGTATACTGAGAGAAACTGATTCATGAATTAGAAAGTTCATGTCATGTGGCACTTATCAAAAAATAAATAAACAAATAAATAATTAAATAAAATATAAAAAAAGAGTTGAGGAATTTTTCCAGTGCCCTGGCCATGTTTTCCCTACTTAGTAAGATAACTCCTTGGGTCTCCACTGAAAACTGGACAGTGACTAAATAAATAAAAATAAATAATTTTGCCATGTTATAGTACACTACACAAAGTTTAGAGTTTAGTATTCAGTTTTAGAAGACATACAAAGTTACAGATGTAGAATAAAGTATGATTGTCTAGAGAAAGACAATAGGAGTAACAAAGTGCAAGGTAGGTTTGAGCTAAAATGAAATGGATTGTCTCCATCTGTGCATAGCAGAGGCACAAAAGGAGGGGGCAAGATCTGAGGACATCTAATGATATATAATATGTGCCAAGGTTAAGTGGGAATATGGGCAAAAGCTGGTATCGGCTACAAATTGAGGTTTCTAAATTTCCTTTGACTTAAGAAAGCATTTTTCTCACAGAGTGGGTATTACATACATGCAGCCACTTTCCATACTGAAAAGTAAGATATAAATCATCAGAATTATCCTTTGCCTTAGACAGCATACCATGATTTATTTATACTGTTATTTGCAGTACTATTTTTCATTGCCATGTTAAACTGCAGCAAGCTGTGAATACTGCTGTGGGGAAATTAAAGAAGCTTACTTCAGCAATAGAGACTTCAAATGATTCAGAACTTATAGTTAAATACAGCTAGAAGTCTAAGGGGGCACAATGTCCCCTCATGCCATGGGGTTTTAGGTAGCTGTGGTAAATGTTAGAATATTGTTCCAATCCTTTGATAAACATATGTGATGGAACCCTTGACATTTAACAGAAATATGCAGCTTCACTGATTTTAACTTAACCACAACTACAATGGAAATCAAAGGCCCAAAACACAGTATAATACATGCCTTTGGTTAAACAGTATTATACCCTCAATACCTGTCTTACCAGAAAGAAGCACAAAAAAAGTAATGTTTTAAAGGTGAAGAAGGTCCGAGATATAAAGCAAAAGTCAAAGTGTGCACACGAAATAATCCACTGAAAATAAAAAAGTAATGTTTTAAAGGTGAAGATGATCCGAGATATAAAGCAAAAGTCAAAGTGTGCACACGAAATAATCCACTGAAAATAAAAAAGTAATGTTTTAAAGGTGAAGATGGTCCGAGATATAAAGCAAAAGTCAAAGCGTGCACACAAATAATCCACTGAAAATAAAAAAGTAATGTTTTAAAGGTGAAGATGGTCCGAGATATAAAACAAAAGTCAAAGTGTACACACAAAATAATCCATTGAAAATAAAAAAAGTAATGTTTTAAAGGTGATGATGGTCCGAGATATAAAGCAAAAGTCAAAGTATGCACACAAAATAATCCACTGAAAATAAAAAAAGTAATGTTTTAAAGGTGAAGATGGTCCGAGATATAAAGCAAAAGTCAAAGTGTGCACACAAAATAATCCACTGAAAATAAAAAAGTAATGTTTTAAAGGTGAAGGTGGTCCGAGATATAAAGCAAAAGTCAAAGTGTGCACACAAAATAATCCACTGAAAATAAAAAAGTAATGCGTTAAAGGTGAAGATGGTCCAAGATATAAAACAAAAGTCAAAGTGAGCACACAAAATAATCCACTGAAAATAAAAAAGTAATGTTTTAAATGTGAAGATGGTGCGAGATATGAAACAAAAGTCAGTGTGCACACAAAATAATCCACTGAAAATAAAAAAGTAATGTTTTAAAAGTAAAGATGGTCCGAGATATAAATCAAAAGTCAAAGTGTGCATACAAAATAATCCAGTGAAAATAAAAAAGTAATGTTTTAAAGGTGAAGATGGTCTGAGATATAAAGCAAAAGTCAAAGTTTGTACACAAAATAATCCACTGAAAATAAAAAAGTAATGCTTTAAAGGTGAAGATGGTCCGAGATATAAAACAAAAGTCAAAGTTTGCACAGAAAATAATCCACTGAAAATTCGGGGACAGCCGTGGAAATATTTTTTTTTCTAAACTGTATACTGCAACACTATTGTCATGGAATAACAATTAACTTAACCATGTGTACCATGTAGTAGGACTATGTTAAGTGAAACATAATAAAATAGTGTCCTTTCCTGGGAAACACCAAAGCTAAACTGACTTCAGTTTGTGTTGCAACTTCCTTTTTGCAGTCCTTTTGCCTAGGTGAGTGTCACATAAATAGCCCAACTGTTTTATAGTCATTCAAGCAGATATTAACATCTCTAGTACAGCTCTTTACAGCCCCAAAGTGCTGTCTGCCAGAAACACTGTTACTGACCCAGTTACATTCTGTCAGAAGTGTTACTCAGATCTCTCAGTTGTACTAATACAAAAATATGCAGCCCTGTAGTAATAGCAAATCTTACCATTTATATGTAGCAACACATAATAAAACAGATACAACTGAGCAAAGGTCATAACAGATGCTTATCTGATTGCCGACCTAATCTGAGGATAATAAGGGAAACAAACCAGCTAATCAGAATACCAAGATATTAAAAAAAAAAAGAATAATCCCAGATACAGATGCAATACCATTATCTGGTCAAAAGTTTTCTACTAGGCTAAGGTTCCTCACCGCAGACAAAAACTGAATACTAGATGGAGACACAAAGGCACCCTCCATACTTTCAGCAGTGCACCTGTCTATGGCTCATATGCAATGCACGCTGCGATACAGAGTTACAAATGTGTCAAATAAGTGTTGTTAGTAATGCCACTGTACTGCATTTCCAACAAAAGTACTGTGCAAGATGGTACACAGCAAGAGAGAATTATCTTACATTTCAACTGTACTTAATCAGAATGCAAGCATAGTCTTAATACTTTGTGAGAGCTTTACCTGATAGGTGGGCAACAACTGAATTAAACCAGTGAGGGACTAACACAAAATGTGGGAGAGTTAGATATGTATAAATAGTTTTGCTGTAGTTCAGGCCGCAATATTGAAAAAATATAACTGGAATTTCTAGGGAAGTTACATGACCCTCTCACCCAAGTATGGATGTCCATGCCTGGGTTTGAGGACACTAATGTTCAGTGAACAGAACTTCAGGTTAGCAAACAAACAAAAAACAAAATCAAAAGTTATAAAGTTATATTAATAAGTTATTAGTTTAGTTTTAGACCATGGCTTTGGCACCAATCATTTATTTGTGTTAGCCCTTCTTGTAATATATTAACATCACTGGGGACTCAAGGATTGCTCCCAGTTTGAAATCATCAGCAAACATGGTGAGCCAAAGGCATCTGCTTTGGTCTGGACCTCTGAGAAATAGATGCCAAACAGTAGGGAGCCCAGCACAGACCGCTATGGAACTCCACTGGTGATGGGTCTACTGGTGGAGGTTGTGTCACCAGTTTTGCCAGAGTGTGTTCCATTAGTGAGTCAATTGGCTACCCATCTAGTAATGTAAGGGTTAATCCCTATCTGGGAGAGTTTCTCAATGATGCCAGAGTGGGGAATTGTGTTGAAAGCATTGGCAAGGTCAATATAGGCTGTGTGTACTATCTTACCCTAGTCCATGGCTTTGGTGACATTCTCAAAGAAGTCTACAGGTTTAATAAGCATAATCTATGCTTAACAAAGCCAAACTGGGTTGGATCCAAAATTTGAATGTCAACTATGTCCTTGTTGATAAAGTCCATAATAATTCTTTTCATGGCCTTGCAGATGATGCTGGTAAGACTTATGGGTCTGTAGTTCCAAGGGTCAGTTTATGCCCCCCCCCCTTGTGACAGGGATTACTGTTGCTGTTCTCCATTCTGCAGGAACAGAGCCAGTTCCCAAGCTTTGATTAAAGAGAACACCAAGTGGGTTTGCTAGGTCTTGTTTCAGATTGTTTAGTAAACAACCTAGGATATTATCTGGTTCCACTGAGGCCATGTTTTTGGCCTTGGTGAGTGCAGAGATGACCTGTCCTCTAGAGATACTAGGCAGAGGGCTGGTGTCAGGTATGCTTTGGGATATGGAAGGTGGGGATTGGGGGGGGTGATGTTTGCACTGAATCTGTCAGCTAGATGGTTGGCAATATCTTCTGGTGTAGTATGAGATCCCATCTATGACCAGTTCGGCATATAGCTCGGCATTCCGATTTAGACTTTGGATGTATTTAAAGAATGCCTTTTGATTATCTTTGGCTAGGGATTCAATTTTAGTTTTGTAATTTGCTTTAGAAGACTTTACAGGATGTATGACCTTCTTGTTTAGGATTAGGAGGGAAGACTTCCTTTTGGACAACAGTTTCATCCTATTGTTATATAATCTGTTTATACTTGAAGTCCACCATAGTGGCTTGTTTTTATGGGAAGACCAGGTTTTGATCTGGTCAGGTACAAAAGAGTTTATGCAGTCACTTAAGTGTTTGTACGTGGCATTTGTGTACACTTCTGCATAATGATCACTGATGTCTGCGATTGTGGGTGGTATGAAGATTTTTATACCATCACTTTGTAGGCTGTAGTTAGCTTTGGTAAAGTTTTTTATAATTTTTGTTCCTGTGAGGGCGTAATTTCCAGTGGTTACATCAAACAAGACAGATCTATGGTCTGACCTTACCAGGGAAGACATCATGCATGGGGATGTACAGTGACCCTTCCATGTTGGTGAGTACTATGTCCAGAACATTAGAGCTCCTACTAGGGATGCAGACTATCTGTTCCACAGCCTTTGTATTAACAAAGTCCAGGAACTTCTTGGTGAGCATGTTTTTGTTCATATATTCCCCCTTTCTATGGAAGGACAGATGAAATCTCCCATGACTAAGGTGTTGGGCTGTATGGCAAAGTATTCCAATAAATCAAGGTAAGCGGAATGCTTATCCTGGTTCCTGGTGATGGATCTATATCTAGCAATGATGTGGTATGGTACTTTCCCAATAGTTAATTGGACATGGAGTAGTTCCAGACAGTCATGCTGCTTGACCAGTCTCGAAGTGTATTTGGTTTTAATGAAGATGGATACACCTCTGCCTTTGGTTCCTTCACACTCACTTTGAGGTCTGAATGTGCAGAAGGCATTGTAGCCTTGCACAGTGGGAGCACATTCAGCAGTCTTGAACCAAGTCCCAGTAACTGCACAGACATTTGCATCCAGCAAGGCTAGGAATGCTTCCAGGGAGAGCAGTTTTGTGTTTAAACTCCTAGCATTAAGCAGCACAACCCTGAGTTTGTCTCAGTTAGATTTTGTTATGTTAGAAAATTTGTTGTTTTGACATTGCCTAAAAAAAGCACTATGGAGGAAGCAATGGCCTTTGCCAGTATCCCAAAGCCTAGAGGAGGACAGGTGCAGATCATTTCTAGCAAAGCAGTGAGGCTGACAGATATTGGATACCCCTGGACTGACACCAGATGCTGAGCCATAATGGTGAGTATAAGTAAAATAATAAAATAAAGTATATCTGCATCAGTACTGTCTTCCAGACTTAACTATGAATATAATAAAAAAAAAAAAGTCCATTTGTATCGGTGTTGTCCTCCAGACACAATGGTGAGTATACCTAAAACTCCCTACATTTTCAGATGTGCTATCCTCCAGATAATAGGGTGAGTATAACTAAAATGCCCTATATTTGCATTGATTCTGCACTCCATTCATAACTGAGAGTATAACTAAAATGAGCTACACGTGCAGCAATGTTGACCTCCATACATAACAGTGAGTATAACTAAAATGCACTGAATTTGCGGCAATGCTGACCCCCATTCATAACAGTGAGTATAAACAAAATGCACTACATTTGCTGTAGTGCTGTACTCCATTCACAACTGAGTACAACCAAAATGCACTACATTTGCAGCAGTGTTGTCCTCCATTCATAACAGTGGGTATAACTAAAATTCACTACATTTTCAGCAGTCCTGTCCTCCACATAACAGTGAGTATAACTAAAATGCGCTACATTTACAGCAATGTTGTCCTCCATACATAACAGTGAGTTTAACTGAAAATCAGTACATTTGCAGCAGTGCTGTCCTCCATACATGCAGCGTTACTGTCCCCAGATGTAGTGCCTCTTGATGTACTACACTTTTGTGAGTATTGCTGTAGTACCACATCAGGTAATGTAGATAAGTGGCAAAGCCAAAGGCAAGCATGAGTTGAGCTCTTTAATATGAGTTTGTTTTTAATATTAAAATTAAAATGTTTTAGTTTTTATCCTTCCTCTTCTTCTTCTTCCACACCTGTCCTTACATTGAAGCTACTGTTTAACAGGAGCCAGGAATTGTCCAACTCTGGCTGGACTGGTTAAGATGAAGAGTCATTTCCTGAAATTAAGAAAATTAAAGAATAATCATTCTTAATACAGCTGCTTTGATTTAGTTAAAAGAGAGACACAAGTGAAAAAAATAGAGAGAGGGAGAAAGAATGCAGAAGCTTGCTCAGCTAGCATATATCTGATGCCCTAGCTCCTGACTTTGCTTTTAGCAGCAGTGTTAATAATCATCAGGTTAGATTATTTTCCCTTCTGCCCTCTTGCTGGTGTTTCTTTCATTTAGCTATGTTTTGTGCTTGTATATATAAGGCATGAAACATGTTTGTACTAATACGGATAGCTGTTACTAAGTAACAACACTGGCCAGCAGTAACATATGCCCCAAAGGACCCCATGGCCTAGCTGCCTTTCTACTACAGGTCTTCTATCACATAAGTCTTGATTCAGTCTGTTCCAACTTCTCCTTTACAGGATCTCATAAAAAGTAGGCAGTGCCTGCAAAACTTAATTTTTTATTTAGTTCCCCTTTGTTTACCAGGTTAGTCCGACTGGACACAAGATGAACATTTTCAGCAAAGCCCGGGGAGAAAAGCTCCAGATACATAGTAAAAAGTTATAAAAAATAATAAAAATAAAAAAATATATAAACATAGCTATTTTGTACAAATAGCACAGAACATATAAAAAGAGTAAAATCAGAGTTTTTCAAATGATGCAGCATACAGTGCTTAGAATATTGAGAAACAATTAAACAAGATATTATACAACAAATATACAATTGTTTGAACATAAAGTCAAAAAGAAGTTTCTATAGCCAAACATAGTCATCAACTAGAAATCATAACTATAAAGGTGGCCTAAACACCTGGTTCACAGTACTATGCACTTAGTGAAACTACAAAATACACCTGTGATCTAGGGATGTTGAAAATCAGGAACAGGTGAAATTAGTCTGATTCTATACAGGAACATATCCAGGAACATATCCAAGTTTTGAATACGAGATCTTTTAGTAGGGATTTAAAGTATGTTTACTAGTTAGACATCTAAGGTCAGGGGGTAGAGAGTTCCAGGCCTTAGCAACTGCATAGGAATAAAGGGATTGGCCTGAGCTATGTAAACAATTTGTAACAGTCAGTAGGGCGGTATTGGAAGATCTTAGTTGATGCACAGTATTATGGAAGGTGAGCAGACCAGAGAGGGCAGGAATTTTATTTGGTTGATATAGCAGTTGATGGGTCAGGAGAAATTGATTGTATTTTCATAGGTTAGGGAGTTCTAACCATCCTAGTTGTCTTAGGGAGAGGCAATGGTGAGAAAGAAACCTAGCATTTGTTGCAAATTTTGAGATTTTATTGTAGCAGGTAGATAGTTTTAGAAGGTCAGATTTGTTTAGGTTAGTTAGAACTGGGGAACCATATAGTAAGGTGGAGAGTAGATGGGTACGAGAGATAGTGATTTGGGATCTCTGTGTGAGGAAGCTTTTGCAGCAGTAGAGTGAACCTAGTTTTTTATGAACTTTGGCAATTTTTAGTGCTATATGTTTATCGAATTTTAGGTTTTGGTCAATAGTTACACCTAGTAGCTTGGCTTGAGTTACTGGTGTGATAAGGGATGTTATTGAGAATCATGAGGTGGAGGTGAAAGTTTTGGGTGAGTGGAAGATCATGAGTTGGGTCTTAGATGGGTTTAGTATGAGTTTAGAGGAATTTAGCTATTTTATTATAGTAGTGAAGGCTTCATGGGTTCTATCTTGGAGTAATTGTAGAGAGGGGACTTTGCAAATAAGGGTGGTGTCATCAGCATATTGTACTATATTAGTTTGTTGGGTAGCTGAGGGGAGGTTATTGGTGAAGATGGAAAATAGTAAGGGACCAAGAATGGGTCCTTGCGGAACACCTTGTCTCACTGGGAGGAGGGAGGAGAGAGAGTTATTCCATTTAACAGCTTGTTGCCGAAGGGACACATAATTTTTAAACCACAGTAGAGAGGAGGTATCCAGACTGAGCTCAGAGAGAGTCAACAGTAATTTGTAGAGGGATACTATGTCAAATGCCTTTGACAAGTCTAGGATGACAACAGATACTAAGTTAAATATGAATAAAAGAAGAAAAAAATCATTTATACAACTAACTTTGGGTTTACCCAACTGGATGGCATTAGGCTTGTTGGGCAGAATACTGGATCTGGGAGTTTGCCATTAACACACACTTAAATAAATTGGCAACATAGGATATTGGGGTATGACTCCCAAGCAAGGACAACACCATTAGTCTGTGTAATTTAAATATATTAGCACCACTCATCTAACAGTAAGCTAATGGTATGCGGGTGGTGGACTATGTGTATTAGTATGAAACCATTCTACAACATTCAAAAAACTCCTTAAATGACAACTTTATGAAAACTAAGTATGTAACTGCAATGGCCATCCCTGAACCCACCTCTACTATGCTATTACCCATAGCCACTCCTATAGAACATGTTTCCACTGTCTTATACTCTAATCTATGTAGATTAAACACAATGTCATTATCTATCATACTTTGTTCTATGATGTTGATTGTATATATACTGTATTTATGCTCACCTTTATATCTTTTGTAATAAGTTTTCGTCTAAATAACTTGCTAAACTTTTTAAACTATTGTTAATTTTTTTAAATTATTGATAAACATTGTTAAGCTTTGTTAACTAATTTCACTAAATTACTATGTAACCTTGTGGAGCTTTTGTTCCCAGGACTCCACTGAAAAAGGACACCTGGTGTCCAGTCAGATAATCGTGGTAAACAAATGTTAGTAAATAAAAACAAAATAAATAAATTACCTATAACTCATTGAAAGGTTGGCTATGACACTCATATAAAGAGCCTGAGTCCATGCACAGCAAGTTGTTATATTATCAGTCTGCACTCTGTCAAGACTTCCTGTAGCCCATGGTACAAAGTTTCATTGTTTTCACCTCCATTTATCTACAGGACAAGTAATTTAACCAGACAGTGTTCATTGGCTGCCAGTAAAAAGGGACACGTGAATCTAATGGGTTTAACTGGTTAATAAATATATAAAAAATAAACTGGCCTCCAACTTTTTCCTCTCAACTTCATGTGAGCTTCTTCAGCAAGTGCCATTAGGAAATGAAGAAAAGTATTATGGAAGGAGTATTACAAAAGAAGCTTTCCATATTATTATAACAAAAACATAATTAACCTGGCCAAAAGAAAGTACACAGACCAATAAAAAGCGATTAAACAAAAATAGACATTGAACAAATAGCTAGTAGAGTGTCAGCTGTAAGACTAATTTCACCAATGTCAGTGGGCCAGACAGTGAGATAACCAATCAGGGGTGTTAAATTATTCAGCTTTATGAAAGTGCTCTAAATAGTTTGCATGTCAGTAACCTGGAAAACTTCTGTTGGCACTCTTTGCTTTCCTGTTGTGTTAAATAAAGGAAAAATTGAATCACTTTACATTATAAACCAAACGCCCTCAATCAACATTCAAATTACCATATACGTAGCATTCTGATGGAAATGCTTCCCATCAATAGTACAACTACATTATAAAAAAAATGAAAAGGCACAAGACTGAATCAACAGGAGTACAGCTAAATTTAGTAGTCAACTTCATCTAGATTCTGTTGGCATGACTGTCTATTCAGATAATGTTAACAAGAAATTTACTAATTATTCTGTTACCTATGACCAGGCTTCATTCCTCCTAGATCTTTTCTCCACTAAGAAGTGCCAAAACATACAAATGACATTTCTGACTATGGTCTCTGTTTAAACAATTTCTATGCAGGAAATGTGATACCGCTTGTTGTACTACAATGAAAGTCTAGAAACTGTAATTAATCCTGCATTCTCCTTTTTCCTGCTTCTCCTTATGTATGCTATTTATACAGTGTTTGTATATCTGTACAATGACACTACTACTCTCACTCACTCCATCTACACTATAAATCTTGTGCATTTCACATATGCCCTACTCGTAACTTGCTACAACATTTCATTTCCCACTGTTTCTCCCTCAAATTGCAAACAAAAATGCCTTATGTAACTCACCACCATTGCACAATGTTATATAATCAATCACAAGTGCTCTTGTTTGAATTTGTGTTATTCTTCACGCAGTATCAAAGCTGTACTGCCTGAAAACTCTTTGCATATACTATTAGCAATTAAGAATCAAGTGTGCTATACCATGTATATTTTATGTATGAAGTTATACAATGTATTGCTATTATACATGAAGTTACAGTGTTACTATTATGTATGAAGTTTTAAAATGCATTATTACCAATAATAATGGGTACCCACCATTACCGGCAACACAGTAACCTGCTAAATATGCCCAACATTTTCGGAATGAAGCCCCAGGAGAATTTCAACAAACTGGTAAAAAAAGGGACAGAAACAATTGGGGATGCAAACAGAGTAAAAACAATGATAGACAGTTTCAAGGCGCAAATAGGACTAAAAAAAAAAACAAATGGTACTAATGGTGTACAAGAGTTTTTTTTCCCTTACAGATAGTTTGGTATTAAATATTTCTTCTTTGTCGAAGTGGCTTTTTCTGTACTTAATTTGGGCCTGAAATTTAACCCAACGGCCCTTCCATGGCTACATGTTCTTAAGTGTGAATTGTTTAGATTGTGCAGAAAATTGCATTTGTTGGATTTTTTTAAATGAATGTGCCTGTTTTACATGACATTGGTAATAGTTTGGATGAATCTTTTTATTCATGTGTTTCAGAAGAGGAGGGTTTGTACAATTAATGTAATAATGCCTATAGTTTGTTTGATACAAATGTTGTTCCTAGTACTAATGATTTATGCCTCTCTATATTAATCATAATATTCAATGTTTTATGACTCTGTTAAATCATTGGGTGGAAAGTGTGTTTTATGATTTTTTTAAATAGCAGGCACAATATAGGCATTGAATTATTGTTTAATTTCTTGGGAGATACACTTATTTCCCATTATGTGGTGAAACTATTGTTTTTTGTTTACAGAACAATTATTTTAACTTTAGTGGGAACATTTTTTTTATCAGAAACAAGGGACAGCTATGGGGGTCTTCTTTTGCTCCCATATATGCTAACTTAGACTACATGTACAAACATAATGTTTTTACACCTTATGTAGTCAAATATTTCCAATACATTGAAGATCTGATATTCTTATGTAAAGGGGGTTTTGAGAATATTGAACATTTTATTCAAGATATTCAATCCAATAATTTTGGTTTAGAATTTGATGGCATCTAGATGGGTAAATGTATAGCATATTTAAATATAAGCCTTATGGGAAATATTGTTAATTGCTACAGTTATTCATAGAAAGTTTGAAAATGTCAGTTATTTTTTGTATGGTAGCAGATGTCATCCCACACATTTGATTTCCATGATACCATACAATGAGTTTTTATGTGAAGAACAACTATGCAGTTCAGAAAAAGACTTATATGAAGAAATATGCAAAATAACTGAAATGTTCATTTAAAAGAGGATATGATAAGGACAGAGTTATTAATGCTGGATGTAAAGTATTAACCCATGTTATGGTATAGTTTCTAGGGAAGTTAATGTTTGAAGTCATTGGGAAAGAAAAAAAATGTGTTAAATATAAAAATGGGGCTAGTCAGGGTAGAGAGGTTTATTTTGTTACCACCTACATTTTAACTAAACAGGTTATTAGTGAATTTAAAAATTATTGGCCAATATTATTGAAGAATAAAAATCTGGCAAAAATATTACAACACAATATAAGAATATCATATAAGAGAGGGAGGAATTTGGCAGACATGTTAATACATAAAGATTTTTTTCCACCTACTGTTTCTTTATAAAATGGTATGTTCTTTGAGAAGAACACGAATCCAGTCCACGTAATAAGTGCAACAATGTTTTTTAATAACTTAAAAAGCTAATAAATGAGCGCTTTTGTCTGAGACTCAGACTTCTTCAGATGGAAGCACTGGTACCAATAACCTTGTTATATATATATATATTTTCTAACACAATAATTACCAATCAATTAACCAATAAAACTTTTCAATAAAGTTTTAAAGAAATATTGTTGCACTTATTATGTAGACTGGATTCGTGTTCGTTTATTGGATTTGTTTTTTGCTGAATTTGGTCGATGTTCTTTGAGAAGGGAACATACATTTTTAGCAAGTGTTCTATTTGTAAACACATAGTAAGAAAATGTAATACTGTTAATGGAATGCACTTTTATCCAAATGGGATTTACAATTGCAATACTGAAAATGTTATATATATATATATATATATATATATATATATATATATATATATATATATATACATATATTTGTTAAGATGTGATGCTAATTGTATTATGTAGGAGAAACAGCTAGATCTTTCGAAAAACATGTACAGGAACATATTAGAGACATAAAAAAATATGAAAATGGGTGCACATTTTAAGAATTTTTATGCAGCTAATCCAGACTGCCTACAGGTGACTTTAATCTCTCTTTAGAGGCATGTGTTGATACTAAAAATAAATTATTACATAAAGCAACACTGTTTATTTTAAAATATAATACTTTAGAGCCTAATGGCCTAAACAAGGAATGTAGTTGGAGGTTTGTGATTAGATGATTGGGTGTTGTTTTATTGAGTTGGTTATTTAAATGAATGTGTGTTTAGTGTTTGTTACTCGTGGATGGCTAGTTTTAAGCCAAAGTGCTAAGTATGACAATACATTTTAAATTGTGTGTGTGACTTGTGGTTGTTTCTTATTAAATGTATTACTGTTTATTTTTTTTTTTTTAAGAGAGCTTTCTTGCCAAGCTAGACAAAATAAAATAAAAATAAATAAATAAATAAATATCCATCCAAGGGGGGAAACAGAACTGGTTATAATTAAAGTAGATAGTATTTATGCATCAAATCATTTATTTGATCACAATCAAACATCTGATTTCTACATAGCATACATCTGTGTCTGAGACAGTGTGCGTGTGTGTGTGTGTGTGTGTGTGTGTGTGTGTGTGTGTGTGTGTGTGTGTGTGTGTGTGTGTATGTATGTGTTGTAGTAATGCTTGTCACAGTATGAAAACATCTGAGTTGTACACAGTCTGTAAAGTACCTTTAACTGCAAAAGACATTCTTGTCTTTGTGTTTGTGGGTATGTGTCTGTCTGTGAAAACATTTTTAAATATTTGCATAACTTATATTGTAATAGCACGAGGCACTCTGACTTGGTTGTAGGAAGATCACCCCCCCCAAAGAAAAAGAAAAACTGTGTAATTTAGTTCTGATAAAGTCCAAACTGTTTTTTGTTTTAGTTTTGCTACACACAGTTCTGAGTACTTTGTGTTATTATAATATTGGTTCTTTGTTTTCACAAGTTGGTCGTGATAGTATATTTTTTTAGGATTTGCATAACTTGGATGTAAAATACATCCATCCACCAACAATAACATATTCCACATCAACTTTAAAACTACTGTAGATCAATAATAAAAACATGTATATAGTAATAATAAAACAAATATACAACAATTTAACACACAGACCCCTTTTTTAAGCACAGTAATACTTTCCAAGCAGAAAAAATGATAAGATGCAGTTCAGACACACTACTTTTACTCATCCTTTTTTTTGTTTTTCTACTTCACTGTTTCCTCTGTGTACCTCTATGTGTAATATATAACACTGCGCACTTATTGCATAAGTCATAATTTTACTTATCTAAGCATTATCTTCATTTGTAATTGTACATGTTATGTATATATATCTATATATATCTATATATATATATATATATATATATATATATATATATATATATATATCTGTGGGTCTACTTCAGACCACTGAAATGCCAAAATATTGAATTACAAAACATCGCGATTGAAACAATGAGACAACAGAATACCGCTGGACAACATTCTCAAACCAGAGTACATCAATCTAGGTAGAGTGGATGTTAGGTAGTACATAGTAGTATGGAATGGAGATAGTGGTACAGTGGGGATCAGTAAACTTAGCCTTACCCCACTGTAGTGCAATCTTAGAATTGGTATATATAATTTGGGGGGTTTTATGGCAGAGCTCCCTACATGGGTGGTGCAGGGGGGGCTTACCCCCCTGCAAAATTGTTGTATCAGGTATATTTGCTTGTTAGATTTGGTTTGATGTTCTGTGGTTCGAGTATATCATCCGTCGATGTTCTGGTATTTCATTGATTCCATCTCAATGTTTCCTAATTCGATATTGTGGGATTTCGATGGTGTGATTTAGACCCATATATCTATATCTATATCTATATCTATATATATCTGTATATAGATAAATAGATACACACATGCGCACACACACACACACACACACACACACACACACACACACACACACACACACACACACACTGCTTATAAATTATTTCAGTCATAGTTTTACTTAATCTAAGTATTATCTTTGAAAATATATATGTATCTATTTCTATATGTATCTATCTATCTATATATATATATATATATATATATATATGTATCAACATATAGATGTCTATATATATATATATATATATATATATATATATATATAGCTGTATGTATATAGTTTACATGAAAATGTTGACACAGAAAATCCTGAATTTGAAATCTTGAGACTATAATGTTGAAAGACCTTAATGCTGAAATACTCACATGGGATGAATGTATACTCATTCCCTGGCAGTGGAGATTCACATCTAGCTCCATTATGTAAGAGTCATTGAATGTGGACATCAGGAAGTATGTTCCCCTCACTGGCATCCTGAGCACTGATGGTATTAGCATTAGCCAGCTCCCAACCCACAGGCAGAGGGACAAGCTAGCCATATTATTGCACAGGCTTATAATATTAGCCCATTTGAACAGACACTCCTGCATAGCCACATTGCAGGTTACTACCATCTCAATGGTACTTTGTTGAGCAAATTGCCCTCTGCCCAGCCATGCATATGTACCAGTCCCTCCTCCAATGGAACTATACCAGTATGCAACTGGATCCACACCTTCCTTTCATTAAGATAGGCATGTCCATCTTCCTTTGCCTGCACCATCACGCCTTCTACCTGATAATTGAACTTAGGTTATCTTCCCACAAACAGGGTATTACCCCTCTATGCCACTGTCATGAATTTAATTGTATCATACTTAATCTATGACTACTTTTCCAGCATGTAATAGGGGCTGTCATCCACTCCCCACTCCTTACTATGGATGAAAACTACATTTATTTATGAAACATGAACTAATGGATCCCTCTTACACTCTGTTAAAAGAATCAGTTCATTCCAGTAATGCAATATTTTTATGTCATATTCTTCAGTACAGAAATGTATTGTTGCTGTGCAGTTCACAGAATGTCCAATGCATGGCAAATAAGTAAACACAGAAAAATGTGGTCGGTGAAGTTCTGATGTTACAGTATGTAAGGGGACTGCTTTAAATATTGTTCTTGTAATTAATTAATTAATAAAGCAACTTGAGGAAGGGTTATGAAGTTATGAAAGCTCCAATAACCTTTCCTCAAGTTGCTTATTTAATTAACTCATTACAAGCAAAATATTTTAATTGACAATAAAACTTCTGGGGGTGAAGGAGGGCAACAAATGCTTTACAATGCTGCAGTTCATTAGTCATGATTTGTTTCCATTTACTTTTTCCTATGCAGTAAACCTGTGCTGTTATAGCATGTAAGGGAGTGGAGGTGTCTGTTGTCGCCATTAACCCTCACTTATTACTAATTTAATTAATCAATTGTAGAAAGTCATATTCACTGATATAATTCACTTCTGATGGTTCATGTGGGTAAAAGCACCCCTTATATGCTGTAACATCAGCAAATGTTTAGCTGCAATCATCTTTTCCATTATCCTTTTTCTTTAGACTGTTGACTTTTTGCATGTAATTTGCTTTCTTGCACTTTTTATTTTGTTCACCAGTGTATTAAAGTACACTAAAATATAGCACTCTAAAGTAGACAAAAACTAATGATTTCTAAAACTGACAGGTGCATAGTATTGATACAATCAATCACTGATGGCAAATGGAACAGCGGCTAGTTCATCTTTTGTGCAATGTAGATCCCCAAAGTGGCAGCTACCTGAACCTAAAGCTGAAGATGAGCAAAAACGATAAATAAATAAATGAATGAAAGCACTTACTGACTGTACACACTTAAGCACTTCAGCCAATCTTGATGAGTGGATGGGAGATCGTAGGTTTACCCCGGGTATCACTTCTGTGTCACTGTTAGACAGAGGCACAGTATACTAACCTTGAAAAAGGGCATAGCAAAATTAATTTAAAATGGGTGGCGAAAGCCAAACACACTCTGGCTAGGCTTATAAATGCCCTAGGGCAGATAGCCTAGTACGAACCTATGAACCTATAAGAATTGGAATAATGTACTGTGACCATCTCTCAGAAAGGATAACTTATTTATTGGAAACTTATTTACTGGAAACAAAAGTAAATTATAATAAAATGTTAGAAGGCATTTATTAACAATTGAGTAGAGGTGTACAATTAGGTTATTTATTTCTTAATTAATTAATTAATCATATTTGATTACCGGCATAGTGCACTGATCTCAGTGGACAATTTGCTGGTAAAGCCGGGGGAAATGGATTAGAGAAGAAATGAACAATAGATTTTTATAGATACAAAGATATGCTAAAAACAAATACATACATATGTGTGTGTGTGTGTGTGTGTGTGTGTGTGTGTGTGTGTGTGTGTGTGTGTGTGTGTGTGTGTGTGTGTGTGTGTGTGTGTGTGTGTGTGTGTACACATATATATCTATATCTATATATAAATACATATATATATATATATATATATATATATATATATGTGTGTGTGTGTATATATATATATATATATATATATATATATATATATATATATATACACACATACAAACAGACACATACACACACACACACACACACACACACACACACATATATATATATATATATATATTTACAGATGGAAGAATATGTTACACCATTTAATTCAAGAATCAGTTTATAATATTAAAAGATGGAGAGAAAATGGAATTATGTTTAACATAGCTTTATGGATAATAGCTGAGACTGCAGCATATTATTATATAAATAGGTATGAAGACATTACAAACTACAAGTGAGAATAGTTGCATGTAAGGATACCATGGGGAGAAGACAGAGTAAAGGAGAGAGAGGCATGCAGTGGGAAGAGGAGTAGAAAACAGAGATGAAAAGTAGAGTATTCCTTTGTCTATTTACTGAAAATGATGCAGATAAAAAATATGCAATGAATATTCCGATATTGCTTCTTTCTACTGCCTCCTTAAAACCCATAAATTTACATTTGATCCTCCAGGTAGACCCATAATTTCAGGCTGTGGGACTGTACAAAAATATATAGGTAAGGTTATTAATCCTAGTTTGTGTAAGCATGTTGTTGTGCTTCCTTTGTGTTTCAGGGATAACACAGATTTGTTATATAAACTGACATATATGCTTTGGGATAGTAATATGTAATGGATGGCAATCGACGTGGAAAGTCATTATACTAATATTGGCAATAAATCTGGTCTACAGTCTATTTCTTTTTCTGGTCCCCTAGGATACATTTTTTAAATTAGAGATAGCTGAATTTTGTTTAAATAATATTTGCTTATAAACAAAAACTTCCAGTCGTGGATAAATCCAAGGCATGCATTACGACCATAAAAACAAGAATACTTTATTGAAAGTTTTTATGGTCATAGTGCATGCCTTGGATTTAACCACAACTGGAAGTTTTTTGTTTATGAGTTGTGTTGGCTTCCTGGGTCAGTGCTATTGGTTTTACTTATATTTGCTTATGTTTAATGGGAGTATGTATAGGCAAATGAAGAGTACAGTGATGGGAGCTAGCCCCCCCCCCAATTTTGCATCTGTGTTTATAGGTATATGTTAGGTAGAACATTTATATCAAAATTATGTTTTATAGTTCTTTTTTGTTTTACTTATTATTTCAAATTTATATATAAGGGGAAGATTGAACCAGTGCCACTTACATTCTAATAGATTTGGCTTAAAATGTACTTATTATATTTGACCTGTGAGTATAAATGTTTTAGAAGTAACATTAATGGATTTAAATAAGCCTATTTCTGGTAATTGTTTTCATACGGTGACATCTAGTATTGGTTACTTATTAGAAATTAAATTTCATCCTGATCATTTGACTTCTTACATTTCAAAAAGTGACTATTTTGCATTAGATGGTTGTGTTTACATCAAAAGAGAACTTTCTATGAGGATTAAAGTACATCTTTGAAATATTCATTTGAGTTATAAGTAGTCCCTTGGCATCTTATTTTATAGAACATCATGCTGGTAAAATGGATGGTATTAAAGTTATAGTTTTTGAACAGGTACATTGGAATATTAGATATGGAGGCACTGTAAAATATCTTTTATTATATAAGGAAAGCATATGTATTCTTAAATGTAATACTTCAGTTCCTTTTGAAGTTAACCATGCTTGTAACTGGAAAGTTCTTTTTGGAATAATAATGTCATTTCCTTTTTTTTTTTATATGATTTGTAAACTGCATTTTTGTAATAGATGAAGCCTCCATTAAAACACTATAATTAATATAGTGGTTGTTATGAAATATCCCGCTCCAATAGACCTTCACGAGGAATCTGAAGCTCTAATTAATCACAAAAGGTCCTGGATTATACAGGAGCTCTTTGGCTGATTTAGCTACGGCCTGCCTTTTAACTGCATGTCTGTCTACTGCCTGCCTTTTATTTAACTGCATGTCTGTCTATTGCCTGCCTTTTATTTAACTGTGTGTCTGGCTACTGCCTGCCTTTTATTTAAGTGCATGCCTGTCTACTGACTGTCTTTTATTTAACTGCATATCTGGGAGCACTGATTTTCTGTGAAAGTCGGATGGTGCAGTTTGCCTTCTCTCTTAGAGGAACTGCTAAATATTGTGTTTTCACACATAAATAATCTGCTAATCCTTGATATTCCTAACAGGTGACAACTATGACCTAAGAATTGTTTTTCCTTTAGTTCCATCCACACACACCCTTCTCCCTCCAAAAGGAAGTTCTGAAACTATAGTAAAGCCCCAGTCTCTACAGGTAAGCCGATGAATGCAGTTAGATAGCCAGACAGTTATTTTTGTTAGTTGTCTATGTTGTCTAAATCTTATCTGCAGGAATGTGAAAGCAGTAAAGTTAAAATCCTAAAAAACAAGACAAGTTACGAGGGCTTACAGCTTTCAGTTTTTATAAAAAAATAATACACATAGAATATAAGGCAAACAGTGCTCCCCAGTCCTGAAGGCAGTATGTTTACCTCTTTGTACTGAACATCTAAGATATCTCAGCTGCTGCTTTTCAAAAGTTGCATTTAGCCAAGAAAGGCCTGGGTTTGGTGTGAAACCAAAACAGACTATTTGCCGTTTCTTGGAGTAATACAGATAGCAGAGAATGAGGGGGCATGCTCAGTGGCAAGCCTCAGTAGGTTTTCACTCCTTAATGTGTGAAAACTCAGTGGAAATGTCTTCCATATATTATCCAGATTGCCTTAAAGGAGGCATGTATTTTTTGAGCAGTATCAGGAGAATTATAGATACGTCCTTATTACAGCGGCCCTGGGTGATGCCCATTACATTCCTTAGTCACTAGAATGTACATATACAGGTTTCCCACATTAGTAGTGTGAACTGCTCTATTATTGCTTACATTTCCAGAAAGATTAAAATTTGAATGTCCCTGATTCATTGACAGTTGGCTATTAGCTATGTTATTAATCAACACACAGCTCTTAACATCTTAGCGTAAGAATTTTGTATGCCAAAAACTGTGACAGAGGACAAAGGCTGGAAATCAGGGATAGCTTTTAAATATTGTTCTTGTAACTTAGACAGTTTTCCTGTGTTACTAGTGTGAACTACTCTGTTACTCCTTACATTTCCTGAAAAACAAAAATTTTGATTACGGACTTGATTAACTTTATTTAAAACTTGAAGCATCCAGGCATGTTTAAAAGAAATGTCTGTCATCTACAGCTATTTACTGTTTTTAGTGTCTTAGTTCATTAGTTCATAGGTATGTCATGGACTAACAACCACTGGAGCCTTTCTGGTACCTTTGGAGATAATACATAATCCCTCAACTGCATCGCCCAAGACTGCTATCGTTGGGGCCGCTATAATAAAGAAGTTATTTTGCATAATTCAGTTTTATGTAAATCTATGTATTAAAATAAAAAGTTCATATAATTACTCCTGTTCAGCATAGTTTCATTCTGCACATGGGGTTTCAGCTCAATCAACCGTTTCATGCATTAGTCTTTTGACATTCGTTCTACTTTTGTTTTAAGGCTGCTATCACACCAAATTATATATTCAAACTTTAATTATGCAATTACTGGCCATTAATATTCAAAAACAAGCACACTGATTGGCCAGTCCAACCAGCGTGCCTGTTGTAAATCTCAGAACATACCAACGGAAAAGGTCTGGTCACCCAGACTTCTTTCCATTCGCATATTCCAGAACATTTTATTTATTTATTTATTTTTACAAAAAAAAAAAAAAAAAAAAATCTATAGTCCGAACTCCGGACATAACAGAGAGGCGTCATGGAGGAAATACAAAGAAAATCAGGCATGTTATTTAAAACTAAAGACACATAACTGATATTCTTTGCATTTCCGCCACTCTGTTTCTCTCTCCTACTCCTAATGTAGCCAAAACTTTTTTTTTAATTTAAAAAAAAAAAAAAAAGAAAACAAAAACGGAGCAATGGAGACTTTCTTTTCTCAGTTGCTTCCTTTTCAAAGCATTGATGTACTGGGTATGCATGGTAACGCAAGTCCTATACACATGTGCAGTACATCAATACAAGGCAGCAGGATACCACCAGCCACAGAAGAAAAGTATGGCACCATTATCCAAAGACATTATTTAAGAAAAGTAAGTATTTTTTTCTTAAACAATGTCATTATATAAAAGCAATAACCGACTCTGTGGTTGTGGTATATTGAAATTTACCCACGGTTGGCTTTATTTAATCACTTGGGCTTCACCCTCGTGACTAAACCACACCAACCGTGGGTAAATCTTCAATATACTACACCACGTCATCGGTTGTTGCTTAAACAGACTATGCGCTACTGATAGACAATCTTTATACAACTTTATTTTAGGTTCAGCAACTGGAACAATTTGTTCTTCTAACAGAAGACATGAAAAAAAAATCCAGTCTGAGAACATGGTCATGGAGTACTGGATATGACCATGACTATTGTTAGTGGATCTGTAAAACAGTATAAATGCAAGCAGCCAACAAAGGCAGTCATAGTGCTGAATTCACCAGTGAAGTTTTACACAAGTGTGCTCCATTTGCTGGCAAAGAGTATTGACGCTCTGAATGTTAATAAATACATACATTTTCTTAACTAGTACTGCTTTTTTATTGCTCATGCTGCATATGCTTCAATGTGCTATAATGTTGTCATACCACACATAGCCAAATCACCTAAAACTGTCCTTTGTTTCATTTTTATATAAACTTAAAGGTCAAGTGTGGGCAGTACAAGGTAATCAGTAGATCTTCAAATTACATATCTATTCTCTCATAGGCTATGGTCAGCATAGCATGGAGCATGACTCCATATTAGCATGCGTCCGCAGTAAACATCACAGTGGTGGTGGATAGAAACAGCTATTATGCAGCAGAGTAGTTCAGTAGTTAAAGGTTCTGTCTCAAAATGTGCACATCTTGGGTTTTGGTCTGAGCATGATTCCCTGTCTAAATTTTATTTTTTATTTATGTATTTTGACATTTTTAACTGGGTTAGTCTGGCTGAGCTAGAACCCATTTTAAATGGAGGCCCAGGAGGGAAAACTCCATACAGAAACATTATCAAAGAAGTCACAACATTAAGCACAGAATACTTCAAACACAAGACTGTAGGTACCAAATAAAATATCTAACTAAAAAAAAAAAAAACGACTTTCGGCTTTTGGTTAGGGGTCACCACAGCGGAACTCTGGTCCACTCATGATTGGCAGTAGATTTTTACGGTGTCGAGTTGCCAGCCTGATGCCCAACCTTCAATGAAGGCACGCCTATTCACACTCACACCTACCTGCATATCTTTAACGTCACTCGACTGTGGGGAGGACATGCAGACTCCACACAGAATGTGCTCCAGCTGAGAATCAAACGGGAGAACCTCTTGCTGTGAAGTGACAATGCTAACCGCTGCACCACCGCAGCTTCTAAATAAATAGTACAGAAATATATAGATCATCAGGTAGTGAAGAAAATTATACTAGAAAACATATTGTGTTTATCATAGATCCATATAAATCTCAAAGTACAGTCCTTTACTATAGCTGCATAAAAAAAAACTTACAGTACTGTACAAGGTAGAACAAATCAGCTAGCTCCAGAATAGCACATAAAAAATATGGAGTAATACAGCCAAGCTGAACTGATAAGGATGGTACACATGCAGAAAAGAAAGCACCTGAGAAAAATGAAATTAACCTAAAAAGTGCAAGGGAGGGTTAAAATAGAAGGATAAGTGGATAACACAGAGTACTGAGGAGGAACACTTAAAAGAGTTATATTCAGCTTTGACAAGAGTTAATGTTACCTGCATGTCCATATATGGGTTTTCATTGAGTAGTCTGTGGTCTAAGCATCTTTTAGAAATATGCTAGCTGAATGCTTTCTCCAAATGTTCCTTATATATTGTATTAACTGTTCTTGCTGTAACCCACATCATAATTAAAGAGTCAGCATGTGTTTTTTTCACTAACTTAGTTAATTAAATTTGGCTATACCAGCATATTTTTAAACCATTGTAAAGTAGGATATTGAGAAAGGCTGCAACAGATAGTGGGCCAGGTGTGGGGTCCTGAACAATGACCATATGTACCTCTTTATCTGATCTATGTTCAGAAGTAGTATGCAAGCCTCACTATTATCTAGGAACAGTGAGACCAAGTGGAGATAATACATTCTAAGCACATGGACAAGGGTTAAAGAACTTCTGATCAGTACCCACTCAACAAAATGCAACAAACAGTGGATTAATTGGGGTGCATTCAACCCAGTCCATGCGTAAGGGGAGAGAGGGTGGGTGGCTGAGCCCCCTCAGATGAAAAAAAATGTAACATTCTGCTTTAAAGGGTATTTTTTGTAATCTAAAGCTAGATACAGCATAAAAATTGTTGCTTGAATGTACTATACAGGAAGGAGAAACCATGGCAGAACATTTTCTTAACAGCTGGTGCTAGGTCCTGCTGAAATCACAAATGACACACTTTCTCTGTAAAGGGAGTTATGCAGGGTCTGGAAAGCATGCAATCAAAGATCACAATGGTTTTGTACTAAACATGAGTCATCTCACGTCAATAACATTACAGTAAAAATAGAACCACTCTATGTGGCTTCTACAAAATCTCCCAGTTCTTCACCGGAGAATGTAGAACTGCAATAGGAAAAAGTTACACTAAGACTAATGACTCTTACTACTTGTCTGTATGTCCAAGAAAATCTCATTGACCTAGAAGAATTATCAGCTAAGACATGACACATCATCTGTCTCTGTTTCACTAAGACAGGTCATCACTGTATAACTAACAACTGTGCAAAATGGCTTGTAGTGCAGTAGTGCACAGATGTCTATATATTGGTATTTACAGACAAAACTCTATAAACAATAACTCTACACTTATAGTCTTATCCTGAATGACAGCTAAACCTATTCATTATGAGCTGTGCTCCAATGCCCATACTGCAACACTAATACAAGGACACAAAAATAATTTAAACTACACCAGTCAGCATTTTTTCCTATAGGTCTGTCTTTCGAATAATATTAGAAGCCACCATTCAGGCAGATTTCAAGCCAGCTCCTCTAAAACACCTAGAAAACCTTAGCTATTACTTAAAAACTTATTTGTACTATTACAAAATTGACTGATTTGTACTTCTTTGTATATTTTGATAATTCTTTTTTATTCTGCAATGCTACTGTATATTGCAAGTCTGTCATAGCTCTTTCTTTGTACTTCTCTTATAACTCTGTTGTATTCTGAAATTCTGCTGTAAGTTGTTAATGAGCCTACCTGGTTACCAAATAGTGAATAAATAAATTGATCAATAAATCCAACTTTGGTCCCTTCTGTTCATGCTGTTGTGAATATAGCCTTAAGCACTGAATGAGCGTTTCATATGATATGGAACAGTTGAGTAAGTGAATAAATATTCAGTTGAGTAAGTGAATAAATATTGAGGTACTCAGTGTCACTGTCTGTCTTAGTTATGCATTTGCCTTTGATTATAGACTATTAGGAAAGTGTGTGTTCAGTTCTACCTCTGCATCAGAGGAGTGTTGCACTCTTGAGATGGTTTTCTTAGGATAAAGCATTAAAACAAGGGAGTATGATAAATATTAATAGCCCCACTCTATTTCTTCCATGAGCAGTTACGTTTACTCCAGAATGTTGACAAATAATCTCACCACCCATAATTCTCATGAATTAGAAGTTTATAGGATACCACCAGCTCCATTATGTAGTGGGATAAATCCCTAGCTAAGGCACAGGTGACTCTGGTTCAGTTAGTGTCCCTAGCACTAGAATACCTGTCGGGGGGGGGGCATGGAAAGAAAGATGTATCACAGCTTGCTCACTTGCCTCTATACAGACAGTCAAGGTTGCATGCCTATACTGCAGACTATGTAGAGTCCTTGGCAGATCCCACAGACCACTAGAGACACGTTGTCTTCATGAGGGCAGGACAGATGTGGATTGTCTCTTTTGGAAGTATAAGATATTCTCCTGCTTACAGCCACTGTAAAGCACTTCTTGGGACACAATGGGCATGCCCAAGAGGACAGTTAAGATTGTACAGCAAAAATGCCAGATTACACAAGTACAGATAACAACAGCTTTCCAGCTGAATGACCCTTCATCCTCAGAAGGAAATAACATGGGCAGAATGGGCAAACAGGATTGAGGTGTGATGATCATCTTAGAATCAAGATCACAAAAAAAGGTTTGCATCAGTGCACACCATTGGATAACAAATACAGTCATCTCTCTCTGCTGAATTGTTTAAATGCTGAGCAGGTGAGGATGATTCTGTATAATGATTGTGTATGAGCAGAAATATCTAGGAAATCTGTATCACTCAGGTCTTCATGAGTTTAAGAAACTCAACAGCCTTGCTTCACTGATTACTTGAGATGCAAGTCTCTAAACGAAGCTGCATAATGTTATATAAGAAAGAGTTTCTGAAATGTTTGTAAGGCAGCCACATTCCATTCTGACTATTCAAATTTTCAAACTAGTTCAGCACAAATACAGATCTCTTCATACCTCTCAACCCTTTAGTGTAAGAAATCTGGACAAATCCAGAAATAATGGGCAGACAAAGGCCCAAAAATAGAGACAATTCTTAAATATTGCTTTTATAGACTCAGAAAGTTGACAGAATAACACCTTTTGCATAAGCAGGAATTTTCTGAAGTGTATGAATTCGGAATCAAATGTCTGCGTTATTGTCTGACTTCAGTCCTCAGTGATTTGCCTGAGAACCAAAACTTTTAAGAGGAATAGATCAAAATTATGAGGTAAAAATCTAGACATTCTCCAAAAATTTGGACAGCTGAGAGTTATTGATCTTTTAAAATATTTTTAAAATTTACTTCCACACATAGCTGTGGCATCTAATTGATCTGCTTATACCTGCAGAGAGTGCATGTGCATGTGTGTCTGTGTGTGTTTGGGGCGGTGGCAAAAATTTAAATGGGTATTCAAGGCAGCCATTTTATAGCAGGAAGAGTTACATGACAGCTCTATAAACAACCATTTCCAAATATTTCAGCATTGCAGACTTTCATTGCCACAATATCCAAGCACCTTAAGATGTACCTGCTCAATCTATAATCTGCCCAATTCTTATTTTTTTCTCTCCCACCCTCCTTCATTATTACTGTCTTAGTCATTATGACCCATGCTGTCCAGGTCAACCAGTTACTCCATGCCCCCCCCCCCCAAGACTTATTCCAGTAATCGCTGGGTTCTGTCATGGATTGCAGGCAATGGAGCTTGGCATGTCAAAGTTTCTGTCGGGGGTGGTCTTACTTTGGCCTAACTTTTTACTCCATCCTCCCCTCTGTTACAATATGGAGCAGTCCAGGGAGATATGCAAAGTGGGATACATTTCATATCACTCTGCCTCCATGCAGCTCAGGCCAAGGTTTACTGTCCCCATTGACAATGCCTCCTCTGGTGATTTACCCAGTTTCCAACAGGGATTGACAACTGGATACACCCATGTAACATTCCCCCAGGAGGGGTATGCCCATCTGTCAGTCACCTGGGACACTAATCAAACCTGGGTCACCTGGGTCATACTCAGGGTTTTATCCCTCTGCGTCACCAGGGCAGCCTCCTATTTCTTATGTCTACTGCAAGTATATATATCTAGACACGCTTGATGATCATTATATATATCTAGACACGCTTGATGATCATTCCTTATCTTTTGACTATCGTATGATAATTCCTTATCTTTTGACTATTGTATCTCCAATGGAGTTTGAAAACACCACATTTGACTTGTCATTTTTAAAAGCACCTTCCATAGATTTAAAGAAGTCTTCATTCCATTTTAGTCATCACTCATCAGACCTTTTATTGAATATAATATCCTTTTTGGCATGTCTTTGTCATAACAGATAACTAAACAGACCTCAGAGATTCCTAACTAAAAACATATCAATAACCTTAAGACCTCAGTTATCCAGACAGACTGGTAGCCATTTTCCTCTACCTTGGTCCTTACAGACTTCTATATGGTGATTTTTGTCTATCTTCATCTTCATATGCTATGAAAGACCTGGCCCCCACTTTCCTTTTATTCATCCTCAGAACAAATGTTTTTTCACATACATAGTTAATAGACCTAAACCTTCACCAACAAATGCATAAGGCATTTTGGTGTGGCACAGTCATACCATAACATATCCCCTTACCTCTGGAATACACATGCATACAGTTTAGTAGTATGACTATAAGCCTTGTCACTTTTAAGGCAAATCTACATATTTGGATGCCCTCCTCTTTTGTGGAAGGATGTTTGAATGTGGTTTATTGGCTTGGCTTGTAATTGTTGTAGGGCATTCAAATAGTATTTTCATATGAACCTAAGAACCTAAGTATAAATCTAAGATCCTATGAGGCAACAAGCAGTAAGTACTGACTCGAGCACGGGCATCTCCCTAAAAAATATGCAGTTTGTGAGCATCATTCAAACATACTTTCAAACTACCTGTTTTGTCTGGAAGTCCATTCACTACCAACACTTTTGAGGAACTATGCTATAAGCAGACTGAAGAAGTTTCATGGTAATCTTCTAATTTTAGAGGGCATTGATGAGGGTCATCTAGAGTAGTGCAGCCACTTCTGGTAGCCATGTAGAGAGTGTGAGACAGATCTAGTAAACTATGCAATAAGAAATTAATAAAATGGTGACAAATGCATGGGTGCTAAAAGGCATTCTCTGCCAGATAATCACTGTTAGACAGAAGATAAAAACAGAAGAGAAATGGGGATGGGCTATCATCTGAACATCAATGCTGCTAGGGAAGGATATACCTGGGGGGACACAAGAATTGAGGAGGGCAGAATGCGCTATGGATGGCAGTTGAATGGAGTGATTCAAGAATGGCATAATGAAACATTATTTCACAGAAAGGATGGTGCAGCCCTTGAAAACATTGGCAGAAATAGTTGCACAGTATAGTGCAAAGGATGTGACTAAAGATGCATGGGAAAGGGAAAATTGTAAGCAAAAAGGAGGGAAGAGCTCTAGCCTGGTATTGCTGGCAGACTTTAAACTTCATTCATTGACATTTCTGAGATTTGAACTGAGATTCTTATCATAATACCCAGTTTACCTTTACTGATTACTTGTCTGGAGTATCTAGTATTTCTAGTTGATTGTGTTTAAATACTCTTGCCTCTGTATATCATATAGTGTTTAGCTGAAACTCACCACATTAGCTCATGTATATGTATTTACTGATTACACAGTATAAATGTAGTTTTATCTGCTTTTTGCCTGCACTATTACCTTTAAGAACAATGGTTGACTTCTGAATGTTTTACAAGAGAATTGTTACTTGTTTTTATTTCAACTGCTTTCTCAAAGTTTGTTTCCCTATATCTTAATCCTCTCCTTCTCCCTTCTTTTCCCAGCTCTATTACTTACTGACCACCTGTAGGTCTGGGATTGTGTACCCTATTTAAGTCTCCTGCCTCCTACCCTACTTAGGGATCAAAGCTATACAATTTTGGATAGCCTCCTCCTGAAAAGATACAGGAAAGTATGTCCTACAGCTCTTCCAGGTTTTAATAACAATTGTAAGCTTCTCTCACCCAGTGTAATTGTTAATCCCAAAGCAAGATCAGCCAGCAGCCAACCTTAGCTTCTTCCATCCAATTGACCACTTACACCCATTAGTATCTCCAGCTACCTGCCCCATTCCATAAACCACAAGCCCAGTAAGTAGTCCTGGTGGCAATACCTGCTGAGTCCACAAGGTGGCTCCCTTCTCCTACAATTGTTTACCCCTGCAAACTTTTTCTACCTAGCAATCTCTATGTATCTTATTATCTGTTAGCCTTTTTGTGCTGTTTTCCTCCTATCTCCTTTCTCTGACATTTCCAGCTTTACCTCACTTAGACCTCATACACCAAACATTCTTGCATCCCCTTGGATTACTTACCTTTACTATAAGCACTTCACTGATTGTTTTCTCCTCAACCTCTCTTCTTTGTCTCTTCCCGCTCCATTCGCCCTGCGGGCTCACTCCGCTCCTCTCCCTACCCCCAATTTCCACCCACCCCCAGGGGTCCTACATTTATCTTGCTCCTGGACACACCCCTTGATATTCCTCCCCAATCATATCCAAAACTACCTAAACTGTGCAACCCTCCTGAACTTAGATACACCCACTTACCTAACATAACCACCCCCTCCCCTTTCTTATTAGCACACCTATAACATCACAGCCCTACCATTTTCCCTACCTTCCCAGGGTACTCTCACCTTACAATACACCATTACACTACATCTATCTTCTCTGCAAACCTACATCTACATTACTATGCCTACAGCTATCCTCCATTCACAACTGAAAATACCTATCTCCTTTTTACTATTTTCCTCTCTTATTACTACTTACTTCCTAACCTCCTATGAACATTCCCTGACTGTTTCTCTCTCACTTCCCTCAAAACACACCTCTACACCTGCAACATCCCTATCCCCATCCTTCTTACACACTTCCTCACAATCCATCTACCTTCTTGCCAAATACCACAGGCTACTACACTGCAAACTACTAAAATCTAAAACAAAGAAAACATTTGCCACTTTCCATAAACTTAGCCAAGAAAAATATTTTATACTTCACCATCTACTATAAGATGGTGACATACACCCCAACCCAGGCCCACATGATAATAAAATCAACACACATCAAAACCATACCAAACCCTTCTCTCTCTCATCCTCTAAACCCTCTAACCTACTATCCATTGCCCATTTCAATATACGTAGTATCTGTAACAAAATTAGTCAACTCCATGCCCTGCTTGAAACGCACAAATTTGATATTTTATGCTTATCAGAAACTTGGCTAAAGCCTTCAATTAAAGACATTGAAATTAACCCACCTGGTTATAACATTGTTAGACTTGATCGCACCACCAGAAAGGGAGGGGGGAGTAGCAATTCTATATAAAACAAACCTAAAGCTTACTCCTCTAGACCTTACCCTTACCCAAAACAACAATGCCGAAGTAATTTGCTCCAAAATACAAGTCAACGATACTAAAGCAATAAACGTCGCTTGTGCATATCTCCCCCCTGGAAATAACATCTCCACCTTAGAACATATTCTTGACCAACTCTCTAATAAACTCCCTCAAGAAACACTATTCCTTGGGGACTTTAACATAGATTGGACATCCTGTAACAATATTAACCCTACTTCCCATATAAACCTTTATGGTTTCAAACAACTCATTAATAGTCCCACTATAATCAATAAAACAAGCAAAAAAGAAACCACCTTAGATTGGATCCTTACTAACTCCCCCCTGCAAACCTACCAAACTGGCATCCTTCCTGATGACCTTAGTGATCACTCCCTCACCTACGACATTAGAGCTAAAACTAACCTAACCTTACCTACCACTTTCAGAACACTACACTCCAAAAAACAATTTAATCTCGAACAGTTTCAAACAGAACTTTCACAATACAATTGGATCCCTCTAAAACATCTCACACTTAACAAGGCAGTTGAACACTTCAATTCAACATTCCTTTCAATCCTAAATCAACATGCCCCAAGTCTCACCATTAGAACAAAAACTAAAACAGCACCCTGGCTAACCTCTAATACTAAGCATAAAATCATCCTCAGAAATAAATCTTGGAATAAATGGCGTTCCTCTAAAAACCCAACAGATCATCAAACCTTTAGAGAGCTCAGAAACAGTACCAAAAAAGCCATCCTTTCAGATAAAAAGAATTATTACTTTGAACTTCAGCAATCCACCAGAAAAGAACTTAAAAAGTTCTGGTCCAGTATTAACAATCTACTAACCCCAGGCAAAATAGTTACACCCAACCCTCAGGATTCTGACCCTGATGATCCCACTTTAATAGCCAATAACTTCAATACTTTCTTCACTACTTCCATACAAAGTCTAGCTAACCACCTATCTCCTGACACTTCACAACTACTCTTAAGTAGCTTCAATGACTCTCTTCCTCCCCTTCAACTACAACCTATATCTACCTCCTATATACAATCTCTTTTACAAAAACTTAAACCCACGACCCCTTCAGCAGATAAGCTTCCTGCTGAATTCCTGCAAGTAGCAGCTAAAGCTATCCTAATAAACAGATCCATAAAAGAAAGTATTTTCCCCTGCAATCTGGAAGATATCATACATCATACCCTTACACAAAGGAGGTAAATCTACTGACCTCTCTAACTTTCGCCCAATAGCACTATTATCTCCTCTAGCTAAAATCATGGAAAAATGTATACACAAACAACTACTTAACCATCTCCTCCATAACAACCTACTAGCTAACACTCAACATGGATTCAGACCTTCACATAGTACCACCACTGCATTACTCTCTTTTACCAACACTATCAACTGTAACCGTAACAACAACAAACTAACCTCTTCTCTTTTCCTAGACCTATCAAAAGCCTTTGATATGGTAAACCATACACTTCTTTTACACATACTTAAATCCCTTGCCTTGGATTACTCTTCCTTAACCTGGTTTTCATCCTATCTTGAAAACCATCAACAAGCAGTACTCTGGAAAAATTCACTATCTGCTCTACTTCCTATCTCTTTAGGAGTACCTCAAGGATCTATACTAGGCCCACTTTTATTTTCTATCTTTATTAATGATCTCCAATCTTCTATCCAAAACACTACCTGTATACAATATGCAGATGATTCTACCATAATTTGTACTGCTTCCTCTCAAATAGAACTCCAGTCTCTCACACAAACAACCTTCTCAACCGTTGAAGAGTGGTTCTCAAAAAGATGTCTTCTCCTTAACCCCAAGAAAACTAAACTATTACTATTTTCACCTACCCACAAATCTACTCAACTAAACTTCACTATTACTGCAAGTGATAATTCCCACATTTCTCCCGACTCTACAACAAAACTGCTTGGTGTTACTATTGATAATAATCTTAACTATGATTATCACATCAATAACACAATAAAAGCAGTTAATAAAAAGATTGGTTCGCTGTATAGAATCAAACCCTTCCTTACACCTGAAGCACGAACCACCTTAGCCCAATCACATCTTATCTCTACCCTTCTGTATGCTTCCTCTATTTACACTAATCTCTCTAAAAGTAACCTCAGGAAACTGACTACATCTTATCATAATATTGCTCAATTTGCCACAGCATCTCAGTCTAGAACTCACCACTGTCTAAACTTAAAACAATTACACTGGTTGGAACTTCCTAACAAGCTTATCTATCAACAACTCTTAATAGCACACAAAATTCTATATCAACCATCAAAAACACCAGCTCTTAGCAACCTCTTGACTCCCTATAATAACCTGAAACAACTACATTCTTCTGAAAAGCTACAAGTTAACACTACTAGAATTACAAATTCTGCAGGTAACTGCCTTTTCTCCAACTCAGTTGGCAAAATATGGAATAACCTTCCCTCACACATCTCCTCTCTAGCCACTCTTCCACTCTTTAAGAAACAACTTCTATTACATCTGAACAAATTCTGGCTCTGCTCATGTACCAATCCTGACTAACCTACTTTCATCTTTCTCCTATCATAATTCTTTATTCACTACTATAATATTCTCTCTGACAACAAATGACTTAATGCCTCTATAGTTACTACTGTTCTCATATATGTAAAAAAAAAAAAAAAAAAAAAATTTTTATCTTTTACAATTATGTATTACATATTGAACTATGTAATACTTCCATTCTTCCATATTCTGTACTGAAAGTAGTTAATGCCTTACTTATTACTTAGTTGGTTCTTATTTGTTTTCTTTTTAGATTTGTATTACCTGTACTAAAATCTCTGTATTTTTGCTCATTGCCTTTGTCATGAGTGTTTATTGTTTATGTTTATTCTTATTATCTTGCTTTAATCTTTGGAGCTTTTCTCCCCGGGCCTCCACTGAAAATGGACATTGATCCAGCTGGACTAGAATGGTCAACAAATGTAAAATAAATAAATAAAATAAATTTATGTGTGTTTATTTAACAGTGCATAAGTCAATCAATTCTAGTAGCAGAAAATAAAAGAAAAAGTGTGTTGCTTTTGTGTTTTAGCCAGACAAGAATGAAAAACAAAAACTAGAACAGTATGTAATGAATCAATGTAGATACATCATTTGATTAACACTAGTAAATATCTAACAGCTGGGATATTTTACATACATTGACCCTAAATGTATTTAGATATTTAGCTGCAGTCATTTTAGCCAGAAAACTTCAGTGTATGTATATATGTGTATATGGGTCTATATTATATAGTCAAAGCCTTAGGTAATTGAATACCTAAACTCGATACCTAAACACCGAAAGCTGTAAACATTGAAGGTCACTTCAGCAAATTTTTTCGTAGGGAAAAAATTTGCTTGGCCAGAGGAAAAAAAACATTTTCAAACCCTAATCGAGTGGATGGCTTCGCCCCACCCCCCTCTAACTAAAGATACCAACTCTGAGATTGCTCTACAGTGGATAAAAGGGCAGATTCCTAATAACAGCCAAGCACATTTTTTCCCTATGAAAAAATTTGCGGAAATGGCGATTCGATGTTTACAGCTTTTGCTGTTTAGGTGTTGAGCTTTAGGTATTCAATTACCTAAAATAGACCCGTGTGTGTGTGTGTGTGTGTGTGTGTGTGTGTGTGTGTGCACGCGCGCACACACACACACACACACACACACACACACACACACACACACACACACACACACAAACACAACACACACACACATGCACAAATGGATTTCCCTAAAATCAGTGAATCAAAGAAATGACAGTAGCACTAACACTGATGTGTTAACTTCAACAAAATAACATTGACATACTTTTGTGCATGCTGTGAGGAATAACTCTGTAGCATGCATTTTTGAAAATGTGTTTTTTTTTTCTGCAGTCCAGATTTGACTTTGCACAATCCCTGGAGAAAGGGCATATTCCCCAACCCGAGGTGCTGTCAATTTTACACACTGCTGACCATCTGTTTTATCACAGAAAAGATGCTGAGATTAAAACGTTTTGCTTAGTGTATATGACAGCAGGGTAGATCTTTGAATGTTCAGTTCACTGAATGTTTTTAATGCCAGCATAAGCAATTGAATGAATTATATTTCTCACCTCTTAGACTCTGTCATCACAGAAGACACCTTGACAATGCCTAGCCTGTCAGAGGAAAATTCCAAACCATTGCAATATTTCTCTATATTACAAGGTTTCAATCATACTGCCATAACAGGACAGTGATGCTTATCTTTCCATTTAGAAGGAATAAACCTTTACCTTTAAAATCAGGTTAGGAGCCCAAATATCCATTTTCCCCAGCTAGTGAATTTAATTTAGAATATCCTGTGATTGATGCCTTTGTCCAACTACAAAAACACGTTCTTATTGTGTAGGAGTGCAAATTTATTTTTCTGACCACTCATCCCTGCAGGCTCATTATTTTCTCATAAAGAAATTGAAATAACGTTTTCACTTCCAGAAGGCAGAGGAAACACAGAAATAGTGCTGAAGTAATAATCCTTTTGACTCAGAACAACAAACCTTGGCTCCTCGTTTCATTTAATGCCCTCGATGCATGATCATTTTAGAATTTTATTTAAATTAACAAAAAAATGTCATGCACTGGGTGCCTTACAAAACTAATTGCTACCTCACTGATATGGTGAGCTGCAGGTACAAGAACAAGACACAAGAAAGCATTATAGACTGCATAAGACAGTTATAAATTGAAACTCTGAGCAGCTCTGTAATATATGTTTGGTTGTCAGGTAAAGAAAGTTTTATATGAAGAAAAGCATTCTTGTTTACTTAACTGTATGAAGGGAAATGTGCATTTGAATGGGAACCTTGGCTGACTAATGTCTTGCTAAAAAAGAACTCAACATAAATCTCCAGATCTGAACCAGAATGTAAAAATACTATTTCATTCTGTTCCTTTGTAAAGTACATTTAACTAAAGACTATAAAGGGGTATCACAAAAGGTCAACCAATCAATAAACTACCACTCATACTTTGCAGTGACAGCTTTATTAGTAATGCCAAATGCTTCAAGTTAGGGCAAGTGTCTTTGCTAAATGGGTTCAGCACTTTTTCTCACATCGGAAAATCATCTGACAAAGTGTTTCTGCTGCACACTTTAAAATAATTGCATGATGCAAGTTTAGAACTACTCGGAGGGATGAGCTCTTAAAGGAAGGGTTATCTGATTCAAACCCTAATACCTTGTTACAGTCTACTTTTGCACAGAGCCATGTTCATCTCAAATATTTTTGTTCTTTCCTATTTTATTTTTATCGATGCATGTGTATGGAAATTATACTCTATTCCTACTGGCATCATCGAAAACTGGGAAAATTACTTTTTTCAGCTGCCAGGAAAAAAATAAAACAATACATTTCAATACCCAATGCTGGGATAAATAGCTATAAAACCAAAGAAAATCAATGCCAAACGAGGGTCCAGAAATGGTCCAAGAATTATTTTATTAAAACAACCTGAAAAAATTAAAATGAACGCTTTCGTCTCACACAAGAGACTTCATCAGAATACAGTGGCGCTAGCACAGAGCCATTAAACAGTGCATAAAAAATGTCATTGGTAGTTGGTTATTTAATTAATAAGAACTGCAGTATTCTTTAAAGGGCCAGACAACATATACACAATAATAAGCAATGATACACAACATAGTCCTGACAAACAAAAACAGCAAAACAAAGTGATTCTAGACATCTGATTATTTTAAAATAATGGTGTAAAAATATATAACAAATGAAACAAAAGATTTGTGAAAAGGTGGGCTATAACTTATTAGCATTAAGTGTCAAAACAGGTGTAACTGAAACACCATCATTTAGACCAGGGAAAGATAGCCTCTAGTCTGAGTTGCCAATGCAGTTCATGTACTTTTAAGTAATTCTTCTCTTCACCCCTCTGGGATCCAGTGTGATCTTGCTACAGCTGTTATATTGGTTGGAATGTCTACACAGGGCACTGTTCTCATTCTTGTTGGCAATATCATGTGTATGTCTTCATAAAGACGTGTTCTGGGAGCTAGCTCAGTTTTGCCAGCATGTAATGCCTGATATCCTGCACACATCGTTAGGTAAACTATCTTTAAGTAGTACAGTTACCATCATGAAAGGTGATCTTTGTTTTCATCACATTTCCTAGCACCACAACCTGGTTCCTAGTAATGTATGTGCACTGGTTGCACCGTCTGCATTTAACAGTGCTCTTAGAATGCATAGAAGGGATGGCATGTTTGTTTTCCATCAATCTCTCAAAATTTGAGTCCGTTTTTGAAATAAATACAGGTTCAGCCCTCACTAATGAATATAATTCTGGGTTGGTTTTAAAAATACACAGTTTTTTTTTTTTAATCTCTTTGATTTCCTTAGAGAATTGATTTTATTCAACTGCTAATATCCTTTCATATTTATGCTCACCTCATCCTGAGATGTTAGTTAGAGCAGTACCCAAAAGAGGTTTATAACTATTACAATACTTATTATACACATCTGACAACAACCTGTCCAAAAGGTGTTCTGGATACCCCCTTACTAAAAACATGTGCTTTAACTTGATTAACTCGTCCCACACATCCTCCCTATGTGATGTCATATGAGCCACCGTGATGGCTTGTCTCTTAACTCGACTCTTCTTCTGCCATATAGGGTGGCAACTTGTAAAATGTAAACAGGAGTAACAAAAAGTTTGCTTCCTGTAAATATTTGATTTGAAACCTGTAGGTGCGTGTGAAATGAACATGTCTAATAGTGTATTCTTTCTTTATTCCATGAGTAAGTGAGTTGTAAAAAATTAGTGGTCCTGTTCAGGTAGTCTGTAAAGGCATGGATTTCCTCAGCTTTGCCATCCCATAAGACAAATATGTCATTCAAATAGCCTGCATATAAATGCAGTCTATTTGCAAAGTTGCTGTTGAGTACAAACTGTTTTTCCCAACCCAAAAGCACCAAATTGGCAAAAGCAGGAGTGCAGGATGTTTCCATAGCCACAACTCTTATTTGCTGAAAAAATTCCCTTTCAAAGTAAATAAAATTGTGTTCTAAAGTTAAGGACACGAGTTCCAAAATGAGGCTTATCTTTTCAATGGAAAGGTCAGACCAGTGCGTCAAACTATAGTGGGTCAAATTACAGTGGAAATATTCTAAGCCCTCATTCTTGGGAAGAACAGTGAAAAGGTCATTTACAACTATAGTTAGAAAAAAGATTGCCAGTTAGTTTAAGTGGCTTTCTTGAAGACTCCATCAATTGTTTTTCTTTTCACAGCCAGAAATCTGGTTAACAAACAGATAAATAAATAAATAAATAAATTGCAAAGTTCAGATCCTACTTCAGCTGTTCTTCCACACCACACACTTGCATGCACACTCACACCTATGGCCAACTTAGAGTGTCCAATCCACCTACTACATCTCTTTGGAATGTGGGAGGAAACTAGAGTACCCAAAGGAAACCCACAAGAACACAGTGAGGACATGCAGACTTCGCACAGAAGATGCCACCAACCAAGAATCAAACAAGGGAACCTCTTGCTGTGAGGAGACAATGCTATCCATCATGCCACTGTGCTGCCTAATGTAAATTCTTATATGAGATTATTCTATTGTAATATTTGCATGTATGTAAATGATGTAAATTTTTGTATGCAATCATACTATTGTGATATTTGAATATGTTTAAAATCATGTATATTTTAATGTTTGCATGCTTGTAGTTCATGTAAATTCTTGTATGTGATCATTCTTTTGTAATGTTTGCATGACTGTAACTCATAAATTATTGTATGCAATCATACTATTATAATGTTTGCATGACTGTAACTCATGTAAATTCTTGTATGGAATCATACTATTGTATCGTATGTATTGCATCATACTATTGTAATGTTTGCACATTTGTAATTCATATAAATTCTTTTATGTGATTGTACTATTGTCATGACTTCATGCTGTAACTCATGTAAATTCTTGTATGTGATCATATTATTGTAATGTTTGCATGACTGTAACTCATGTAAATTCTTGTAAGCAATCATACTATTGTAATATTTGCATGACTGTAACCAGTGTAAATTCTTGTATGCAATCATACCATTGTAATGTTTGCATATTTGTAATTCATATAAATTATTTTATGTGATTGCACTGGCATGACTTCATGCTGAAACTCATGAAAATGTGTGCATGTCATCATACTATTGTAATGCTTACATGCTTGTAATTTATTTAAATTCATTTGAATACCGTTTATGTTTTGCTAAAGCCTGCAGATGAGTGGTTGAAATGGACCACAGTCTTGCCCATTTACATAAACAAGAAAGAAATCTACTTATGATATGGGGACTTGATTAGCTGGATTGGGAGTTTATTTTTTGGACAGTTCAGCACTGCTGAAGATATTAACCTTTTCTTATACTTGTCTGTCCTTGGAAAGTTCCAGTTCAGCAGCTTGTAGCTGTTGAAACTTTAACATGACCTGTTTTGCTATTATCTTGCCACCTGGCAGAATTTAGTACAGTAGATAGAGGACTTGTATGAACAGAAAAAATCTGAGTATGAGTTAGGTGGCAAAGGGATCAGACAAGAATATTTCTTTTCTGTCAAACATGTATCAGTTCCATGTCAAGTTCCAAGTTAAGTGACTCATATATCTCACTGCACACGTAGGATAACTAACTGCTCCGTGATTTTCTCCATTCAACGATTGTAATAGTATATCTGAATGAATCACTGGCTGTTCTGATTTTTGAAGTAATTTGCTGTTTCATATTTCACACATCTAAATTATGTTGCCTTATCAGCTAATAATGTGCAGACTTAACAGATAGGTTAGCATATTAGACAAAGCTTGAGTATAGTTGCAAAAAGTGGAGTTATGGAAAATAACCAAGGGTTACAGTGCAAACCTCTATAATGCATGCCAGAGAAGTTCCCTTAAAAATCATATTATCAGAAGGGCAGATGCTAAAACAAATGCTTGTGCAGATGTACTAATCATGTTCAAATGTGATTACTTTAGTCATGGTTACAGAGTGCATCCTTGCAGAATCCATGGTTATACCCTGAATTCTAAATTTACCCCAATAATTTTTTCATACCTTATTTCCAGCATTTTCTTTTAAGTCTACTAACCTTCTGGATATTACTAATTAAAAGTGGAACAACATTTCACAGTCCTTGCCTGTTTTCTTGTCTTATTTATTTATTTATTTACTTATGTATTTATTTACTTACTTACTTACTTATGTTTTCTTGCCTATGCTATGTAGAAAATGGACTTTGGACCAGATCTGCACACCTCTCAAATTGTTCCTGATTTTGCAGGACTCCCTCATTTTCCCAATGTTGCCCTTTCCATTGAAAATGTTTTTTTTTTTCTGGTAAATTAATAAGTATTACAGTCAGTTAATAAAGTCAGACACTAGTGTTTCCAAATTCAAATTATTCATAAAGTTCTGATTACATAAAGTGCGTGTTGAAACAAAACTTGATATATTATTAACCTCTTCAGTGAATCAGAGTAACATTTAATAACTGCCTCTGATTTTGGGCCTTTGATCCCCATTATTTTGAGCTTTATGCAGAATTCTTAACAAAGAAATTGAAAGGTGTTCAACTTGCTTAAAAATAAACAAAACAGATTAATCATTTGCTCCATATGATATGATACGATGCTTATCGAACACCTCTAATATCTGTTATACCTAGCAAAGTGTAAACAATGGGTAATATAATAATAATGATAATATTTTGTTTGAAACAGTCAAAATTACAGTTGATGTTTCACAGTATCTGTAACAGTAAACCTCTTTATATTTTTCTACAAATCAGTTAAACACTCGATTGTCACACTGACTGCTTTGTTAATTAACTGAGATTAATAGGAGTCAATAAGTTATGGATGCCACAGTGCAACACATTAATCGGTAGAGTGAATATGTCACAGTGCAACAGATTCATCCACAGAGTGACTGAGGCATGGGTGTCACAGTACAACAGATTCATCCACAGAGTGAATGAGTTATGGTGTCACAGTGCAACAGATTCATCCACAGAGTGAATGAGTTACGGGTGTCACAGTGCAACAGATTCATCCACAGAGTGAATGAGGCATGGGTGTCACAGTGCAACAGATTCATCCACAGAGTGAATGAGTTATGGGTGTCACAGTGCAACAGATTCATCCACAGAGTGAATGAGTTACGGGTGTCACAGTGCAACAGATTCATCTTCAGAGTGAATGAGTTACAG